>NW_015150751.1:288586-290357 GCF_000732505.1 Cyprinodon variegatus
ATTTGGTGCTGCAATACAGTTAAAGGGCTCCACAGCGCTTTCTGCCAGAGTGGGGGTGCAGAGGTAGCCCATTTTCCCATCAATGTTTTATGTAACCATTTTTTTTAATAGAAAATCGATACTAAGAAGTGAAAGATCGATATTATATTGGGCAGCCGAAAATCACGATATATCGCCAAAACGATTATTTCCCACACCCCTAGTCTTCGGCAGGCGTAGAGCTAACAGAACTGGCAGCGTTGCGAGGCAAGGGCCTGAGATTCATATATTTGCAGCTTGCAAACATAAGAAACAAAGATGTCCGTGACAAACAGCTCATTAGCTTCATTTTAGTGGAAAAAGTTCATATATTAAACACTGAAAGTAAACTGTTTATATAATAGACAGCTTTGTCCCTTCGAGGAAGGTACGACTGTTACGCCTCCATATTGCTGACTTTATTTGCTGTATAACTTTAAGCTGACAAATATGCAGGATGTTTTGGAAGAAGCTTTTTTTTTTAGCTGTACCTTTCAAAGCCCTGAGGGAGAAAAGGAAGGCCGTACGCATCCAAATTACTCTGCATCACTTAACCCTCAGACGGCTCAAGACAACGCTGTGTTTTATGCAGCTTTAAAGAAAAGTCGTTTCTCATTCTTCTGCTTTAGGCCCCATTTAAAATATTCAGGTTCACTAAGAATCATGAAACAGTGAAGGCCTCCGGCTTCCTGACCAGATACTTAATCAGATGAATCGGCAAGCGGGGAGGTTTTTCCAGAAGATGATCTAAGCTCCCAAAGTAGAAGTGGGTGGTTTAGTTTGCAGAAACTATTTATATGCTCAGAATGTGGCTTCCTTTTCTTTCTAGTTTCCATTTTTCACGGCGTGCAAAACCTTGTTTTCAAACAGTTTATTTTCTTCGTTTAGCCACGTCAGAGCGTTACTCATTGTTTTATGCTTCTGCCTTAATGGGTGGCGACAGTGACACAGTTCCTTACCTGTTTATTTAACCTAGAGAAGTAAATACGTCCAGCTGATTTCCTGGTAGCTATTTGGCTTAAAAGAAACCCAACAAATCATCTTTATGCTAATGTTTCCCTACATTCAGTCATCCCAGTAGCCAGTGATGTGGGAAACATTTGAAATGTTCATTTGGGAAACAGAGGCCACATGTGGCTGATAAATGCTTATTTTCTTTAGATTGTTGATCTACGATACCAGCGAGACAAAAAACATGAGCAGTTATGATCACATTTTTATAATCTATTGAAGAAAATACCATCTTCGTTTCCAAAACAATGTTCACACATGTTGTACCTAATGATCTGTCAAAAGCAACCTGAAGCTTTTTTTTTAATGGAGAAATGGACTATTTGACAGGTTAAGATTAAAAGCCATCTGAAGAGTGAGAGGGACTGGTAATGTCTCCTCTTTATTGCAAATCAAAAATCGTGATTTATAACAGGCTACAAACTATTAACCAAAATGATCTGACGTTTGATCAGATTTATCAAGGGCTTCACTTCTAGCTTAAATGCTCTGAAAGCAGGCTAACTTACTGAAGTTCTCTGTTCCTCCTGTGTCAGTCTTCTCCTCACAATTATCACTTATCAGTTAAAGCTGATTAAGGCGCTGTCCTGCCTAAAGCCTGTTCCTGATTAACCCAACGATCTTTGAAACACCGGCGGAGC
This sequence comes from Cyprinodon variegatus, assembly GCF_000732505.1. Lineage (NCBI taxonomy): Eukaryota > Metazoa > Chordata > Actinopteri > Cyprinodontiformes > Cyprinodontidae > Cyprinodon > Cyprinodon variegatus. Next base: position 290,257 of record NW_015150751.1, read on the forward strand.
CTAAACAGCCACCTAGATGGTTAATATAATAAAACTGACTCAGGCCCCGTCCACACGAAGTCAAAACGAACACGAAACGCTGATATTTTCCAAAACGTTTG
>NW_015150751.1:291882-293942 GCF_000732505.1 Cyprinodon variegatus
AGCACTTTAAGAAGTTTGAATTCTGAATATAAACGGACTTTTCCTTTAAAACATGAGACATATCCAGGAACAGGTGGCCTAAAGCAGAAACTGTCCACAGAAAACAGAGACATCTGGTCTCCCTAATCATAGCAGTGATGAAGCACAGTTAAAGAGGCATTGCATGGTTAGTTGGTTAAAAAAAAAAATCTTTTAATTTTGAAATAAATAAAAAAAATCCAAAAAACTGCAATTTAATGCCTAGGATAGAATAAAAAAACAGCAACGTTTTTAAAAACTCTGTATGATTAGTATTTAAGAGGAACCAGCTGATTTACTAGTAAATGATGAGTCCAAGATGTCCAGCTTAACGCTGATCTGCCATTCTGCTGTTACCTTCTGGGCCTATGGAGCAGACGGTATGCTAGCTGCTGCTGTTCAGTAAATATGCAATTACTTCACTAGCATTAGCTGTCCATAGATCACATGTCTTAGCTGGCCTGCCTGCCTGCCTGTGATGTTGTTGTTTAGTTTTGGTGTTTTTGTAGATAATGGGTTTCTCCTGACCGGCTCAGATGGAGTTCAGTTTTACTCCACTTCAGTTTTTTTTGCAAGTTTAGAAATGGGTTAAGTTCAAAACTTTAAACAAGAACTGAACTGCCGACGTAAGTATTTACTGTATCTGTGGACTAATAACCGCTCTAACCAGTCTGGTGACGACTTGCTGGGTAGCAGCATGATATGGGCCCCGGTTTGCTTTATCTTTCAGTGGTTTCCTAATGTTTCATCATCATATTCCCAATGTGAGTTCCTCCTCGCCTCGCCTCCTGATTCCTCGCTGCCGGTTAATGAGGCAGAGGCTTCATGTGAGGCGGTTAAGCTGCTGCTTTGCTCTCAGAGCTGCCAGTTCTCAGATAAAGAGAGCGTGCACAACTGATTTACAAGGCTCCTCTCCTCCTACCGTGCAAACCTTTTAGTGGATTTAAAGAACTTTAACTACAATAAAATATCATGACAGCGAATGTGCATCAACCTGCAAATCACATCACAGCACTCAGAGCCGCTCCTCCAGCTGTCAAGCAGCAGTAGCAGCACTTACAGTAAACTGATGCAGGCTGCATCGGTTCCCATACGCTTAACCTGAATCTCTCTCTTTATCCTTTATGCATTTGCATCCAGGGTGTTTTTTAAGTGTTTTATCTGCACCTTTTCAGGTTTAAATGTTTACTTTCACCCATGTCCTAACACGCTGTTGTTGGTCTTTCTGCAAGCAGTAGTCATTTGATACAGGCATCAATATTCTCGGGGAGGGGGATGCATAAATTAACTACTCCTTTTATTGGATTTTCATCCAGAAGGGTCTTTTCTTCCCGGGAGTGCCGAGTCCTGAACATCTTAACTCACATGTAACTGAGCACTAAGCTGGAGAGAATTCATTTCATTGATGTCAATCTGGTCTACTGTCGATATCCAGACTGCAGTCAAAGAGGGAAGGATTGATCTCTGAAACTCTCAGAGCAGCTTCAGTTTATTACCCGGCCTTCTCACAGATGCAGGTTACGGAAGAGGATTAGGGCCACTGGAAAAAAAAAAAAGTTTACTGATTTTTAAATTTTATTTCAGTTTAGCATGGGAAAAAAAAGTCAGAATTCTGACTTTAATCTCAGAATTCTGACTTTAATCTCAGAATTTTTACTTTTTTTCTCAGAATTCTGACTTTAATTAGGCAACTTTTTAGTTGCCCGAGGGGTCCCCTCATTAATGGAGGAGCAGAAGGTCATTAAAACAAGAGAGCTAGTCTCTAAAAGAGACATGGCTACGGCTTGATGCTAACATGTTTGTTAGCTGTCAGAATTCTGAGATTAAAGTCAGAATTCTGAGATTAAAGTCAGAATTTTTAGATTAACCCCTTGAACCCTACGGACCCACCGGCGGGTCCAGCTGCTACGTGACCTCGTAATTTTACCAAAACCCCCAGTATTGATGTAAAAAACATATTTGGCACAGTTTGGTGACATTTATGGATAAATGTGCCAAAATGGCCTCTCCGCCTAAGAAATGTCTCACTAATACCATTCTAA
>NW_015150751.1:295447-298511 GCF_000732505.1 Cyprinodon variegatus
AGATCCTGCTACATGGCTGTACATCTGATTTTAGCATTTGACCAATTAGACGAGCCCTTTAATGATATATTACCTACTGGAAATTAAGTTGACAAGTCAAGAAAAAAGGTAAAAAGTTAATTGAAAAGTTAAAAAGTAAAGTTAAAAGTTAATAATCCTAGTTTACAACTATATTTAGGTTTATAAACTAAAAAATGTAAGTGCTGGTATCAGCATTAATGCCTCTAAGGTTATGTTGGATAAAAAGCTCAGAGTGTTTTAGAAGCACTTTTATTTCTCTTAATATATTCAAGCAAAGTTGCCGTTTCTCTTTAATATGTTGAATTTAATTTTTGCCATATATTATAATATTTCACTGAGTTCCCTATAAAGGGTTAGTATAAAAACAGAAGGGTTTTAATTTAACTTTTAGAAGCACCATTGTTAGAACTGTCCTCTGTCTGATTATAGCAGCAATAGATGTTTGGTTTCATTCTTTTTATAGCAAAGGAAACTGATTATTACGGCCATCTGAATCTTATCTTTCCGTCCTTCCGCTCATCCATCCATCTTTGGATACGTCTGTCCATTCACCCCTCTGTCCAGGCACATGTCCAGCCGTTACCCGTCCATCAACCAATCCGTCCATCTCTGCGTCCGTGGATCCAGCCGTACGCCTATTAGTCCATTACCGTCATGAGGCTGTGTCCATCCATGCATCCGTCCACGCTTCGGTCCGTCTCTCCACCATGTCCTCCTATCATTCCTTCTGTCTGTCCATCGACCCAGTCTTCCTTCTGTCTCTTTCTGTCCGTATGTTTTCTAGGTTTCCTCTTTAGGAACGAACCACGGCAGAGGCATCTGCTCTGAAACGTTTTATATTTAAAAAAAGGGCAGAAATGGCCTGGAAATCTGGAAAAGTTTAGAATTTTCCATTCTTATGTATAAAACCACTTATTAAATAAAGCTCAACCGTCTGTCCTGCCTACAGAGAATAAAACCCATTAACTCCTGACAGATATTCTGTTTATTTCTCAGAGATGTCTCTACTGTTATTGTTCTTATAGGTCATGCATTACTTTTTTATAAACATGTCTGTCGAAAAGCCCAAAGCCTATTTTAGTTTGCTTCTTTACATCAGGAGCATCAATCTTTAATTTCCCTACATTCCTACAGTCTCTCTCTGTGCTGTTCTGTTGTGTTTTTTAATACATCAAAGTCCTTTGGAAGAAAACAACTAAAAATATATATATTTTTTCCTCAAATGATATAAACCTATCATGGGCACTCGCAGGTAGACATCAGAAAGGCCACATTAGAGAGATTTATCGTTCATTTACTTTCATTTCTTGTTCCTTTTTAAAAATAAGTAATCATCCCTGATTTATAAATAATTTATTCGATAACATTCAGCCTTTCTTATATCTTAAGGTGGTTTTAAAACTTCTTCTCTCTCTAAAGGTTCTTGACATATTTTTTTAGGCTTTCTAACTCCACATCAGCAATTGCCAAAGATTTGTTTGGTCAGTAATACAAAAATCTTTTTAAAAGAAAAGTTAGGAAATGTGTTTTTTTCTAATGCTACGTTCAGGCCGCACGCTGCAGAAGTAGCTTCTGAGCATCTGACGCTTCAGAAGCAGCAGCTGCTGGAGTTGGACCCACTTTTCAGACCGTGCAGCTAGAGCAGCAGCGATGCTTCAGCCGCCATCTGGTAACTACAACACAGACGCCCAGGTTTCTGAGCATAAACCAGCCTTTAGAATATTACACAGCAACATTTCAAGTAAATGTGCAGAGTATGTTTTAAACGTTTCTCTTTAACTTCTGTAATTCTCTCTGACATGCTGGGTAGAAACATCTGGATCAAATCCTAACTTGTCTGGTTTTAAAAAAAGAAAACTTCCAACATTTATTGGAAACTTGGTGAAAATCCCACTAAAAGTTTCCTTGGTTTATGATTGAACTTTCTAAAAAGAAAAAAAAAAGAATGAGATGGAGAAAGTTGAGTCACCAAAACTATTTATTTAGTCTCCAGTGGCTTCTTGCTGCCACAGCCCAGCAGCCTGTATTTACTGCTGGACACATCTGGGCTGGATGGGCAGATGGCTTGATGAATGGAAATGTCCGGTTAATTAGAGAACGAGCGTGTGATGAATCCCTCCTGTGTCCTTTTCTGTCTTTTCAATAATTGACCCAACTCTGTGCTGCTGAATACAGCAGATAAAGAGAGCGGCTGCAGTGACTGAATCATTTCTATAACACGTATTTCTATCACACTTTAAGAATACAGAGATACTTTAGAAAATCAGACATTGTGATGAGCTCGTTATGTTCGGATATGAAAAATAAACGACAGAAATTCAAACCTAATGAGTTCTGCTATGAAAAAGGACCCTATGTTGATTCTATCATGGGTGAATATCTGCAAATCAATTATTTCATCTCATGATAAAAGTGACACTATGATAAAAAATATTAAGCAAGTCTCAATTTTTTAACAAAAAAAAACTAATCTTACAAGACATTAACAACTGATATCAAATGGCTGCTGCTGAATCAGCTAATGCATTAGCATATCAGCCATTTTTCTCAACATTTACTTGTTTACCAATATAGTGCTGAGAGTTGGTGTCCTGGTGTTAGATAATGGATGGAAAGATTTACTTTCACTAGCTGCAGCCACCAGATTCCACTTGATAACTATGGATGAAACTTTATTTGAAGTGATGGTTGAAGGAGGGAAAAAGGTTGCATGCATTTGACACAGAGACAGAAAGAGAGGTGAGAAAGTGAGAGCGGCTAAGAATTAAGGGAAGGGAGAGAAGGAGAAAAAAGCATAAAATAGCAGTCTTCTAGAAACTGCTTCCATGCATGCAAGACATGAGGGGGGAAAAGACAGCAACCACAACAATAGAGGGAGTATCCCATGGACTCGCAGTAAATACATATATACAAACCCTAAAAGATTACACTGTTTTCTCAGCTATTTATAGTTGAAGCTACGGCTTAGCATTAAGTATATCCATGAACACCGGATCCACCCGCCTGTGGTGTATACTAGGGGTGGAACGGTTCACAAAATCCA
>NW_015150751.1:299129-306875 GCF_000732505.1 Cyprinodon variegatus
AAACGGTTCGGACGGTTTTCATAAACCGTTCCATCCCTAGTGTATACACGTGTATCTTGGCGTATATAAGGTATATAACACTTCATCTGCAGGGGGCTATGATCAATAGCAAGCGTGAGGGCCCCAGGCCCGCCCCAATGAGCCCAGACTAACACAGAGAACACCAGGGTCCAGGTATCCAAAGGTACCCCCGTGCGACATGGTTGGGCAGGCAGAGGGACAGCAGCCCCCACTCAATGATTTACTAACTCTGGTCCTGAAGCTCTAAATGCTGATAAAAGCTTTAAATTCATCTGTAACACTGAATGTTCTGCTTCATATCACAAAGAACTCCATCAGATTTGTTTTCTCCTGGCAGAAAATTGGCCTTTTGATTAGTTGGTTGTGGGAAATATCAGTTTTTAATCTTTCTTTAACTTCAACATCTAAGATACAAAGTGAACAATCCTTAGCTCAGCGTTGCTGTAAAATGTTTTATTAGTATTTAGTTTCTGAAGCAGTTTGGTAACAGCTCCATACATCTATTGTTTGTTTTTCCAAAAAGCATGTCTGATGTCACCCCAAAGGTTTCCTGTTAGTTATATATCCATTGATTGTAAGGTTGCCTCATATGTTAATGTTTTCAGTCCAGAACCAGGATGATGTTCCTTAAGATGGGTTCAGAGTCTACATGTTAAAATCCCCGTTTCAGAACTTCAGCATTAGGGCTTCAAACAGGCTTTTAGCTAGCTATGTGTATGGGCGTACCTTTACTAATAAAAAGACAAACTGTACATCCTGTTTTTAGGATGTACAGCTTTGCCACTCCCTAATTTTCCTCCGGAAATGTTCAAAATTTCACAAGCAGCATTTTTTGCTGCTCAACGCGCCTCATCAACCAATCAGAGAAGCTGATCTGGGAGCTGGCAGATCTTCTCTCTAAAGGTTCTTAACAAAAATTTTTATGCCTTCTAACTCCACATCAGCAATTGCCAAAGATTTGTTTGGTCAGTACTACAAAAATCTTTTTAAAAGAAAAGTTAGAAAATGTGTGTTTCTAATGCTACGTTCAGGCCGCACGCTGCAGAAGTAGCTTCTGAGCATCTGACGCTTCAGAAACAGCAGCTGCTGGAGTTGGAAAAATTAGATTTTGCTGCGACGCGCCTCATCAACCACTCAGAGAAGCTGATCTGGGAGCTGGCAGGGAGTCAGACGCAGCACTGCTGATGCAGAGCGCTATGATCACTCCTCTGAAACAGTTTATTAACGCCTAAATTAACTTCAAATGTAGAAACCTGCCGGCAGAATCTGTTGGCTTTTATTATCCTGCTGCCTGCAGTTTGGATTAGGTACAGGAAAAATGCTTCTTCCAGCCGCCACCAACAGTAGGGGAAAACCCCCAAGAGGCTAGCGGGCCTGAGGCAGCTGCTGCTGGGGATTCCCAGTGATAATCTTTGAAAGAAACGTAATCTTGAATCCTTCATGTGGACTTTGTCACCTAAAAACATATTAAACTACTTTTTACTCACTGATCACATCAAATACAGCAAAGCTACAGCCGAGGCGGTGAGGTAGTGGGGGCAAGTTTATGCGACAATGGAGGAACATGAGTGCCAAAAAGAGCTAGCCTCGTGAGACCATTCTGATCTTGCGAGCTTTCAAGGTTTCAATCGCTGATCAGTCTGGAGACTCTCCATTGAAGAAAATTTGGAGCCGTTCACCAAACGAACGTCCAATCAGCGTTGGCTTTGAGGCGGGTTGAGGTGTGACGCAACGAGAAGCGTGACAGTTCGGTCTAAAAACATGGCGGCTTCAGCCGATGAAACTAGCGTTAGCGTGGCTATCGAGCAAGTTTTATGGGAATTACAGAGTATTTCTTCACTGAAAGAAGAGCAAAACACTGCTCTGGAGGCTTTTCTCAGAGGAAAAGATGTTTTTGCTCTTCTCCCGACTGGTTTCGGCAAGAGTTTGATCTATCAATTGGCTCCTCTTCGTCGTCGCTCTGTTAGTACGTCATATGCTTCGTTGATCTGATTGGTTTATTTGGCCCGTCTATCACCAACATAGGCCAATCAGCTAACCAGTATTTTCGCTCCTTCCCAAAATTACTTCAATGGAAGGTTTCCAGATGGATATGCGGAGCCAGGTTAAAAAAGAGCGGGGATCCCAGCGTTCTCGCGTACCTCGTGCTTCTAGCATGTCCATCTTCACCAGTTGTTTTCCACAATGGCGGCTATACAAACAAAACAAGCCGGTAAGGAACCAAACAGGAAATACGAATAGTGTAGAGCGGATGTAGATTTGACCAATCAGAGGCCTCCTACAATTTGGGAGAGGTTCACCAGAGTGTCTGCATCTCTTCCTTATGGAATCCACCTGTAGTCAAGCTCGCATACTTCTAGTAATCAGGAAAAAAGTATTGTTGGAACAAAGACAAAAAGTTAGCTGCCTTCCACCTCAAAATGAAGGAAATAGCATTTCAGGGTCTAAATTTCGGTGCTACGCCGCGTAAAGCCTGAAGATGTTAAACACCAAGGTGTTCACCCTATGAAATATTCCTAGCTAAACGCCTTTCAATAATGATTTCTATGATCATTATTATAAATATGCCTGGAATTATCACAATCATTCCCGTATCACGATGCCAGAGCCTCAGTGTTTCAAAGTTCTGTGGTTTGAATTAAATGTTTCAGGGTTTCCTGGGAAACTAGAAGCAAAAGAGTCGTCCTTGTTTCATCCGTTTTTTTAGATTTAGCTCCATTTCTCTGTAGGTTGGTTGATTTGCTCCATGACAAACTCTTCACCGCTGGTTGATTTGTTTAACAGCGGCGCCATCTTGTTTTGGATTGACTTTACATAGATGATCCAGAGGTTATTGTGGACCATCATCAATCCTTCTGCACTATTTGACTTTTCCAGAAGTATTTAAATGGCAGCATTCTGTTTTCCTTCAGATCTTTCAGGTTTTAATTCAATTTATAAGATCATTTTCTGCTTCTTGTCTTAACTCCCCCGTCTCCAGTGAATTAGTTTAGTTATGCTGAATGATGAGTGGAACGACCTGTTATTTCTGAGTTTTTCTGTGAGGGATCCACTATAACCAGCAGCTACATATGCAGCGCTTCATTCTAAGACTGATTATTTTACAGTTTGATTAATGAATTAAATGTGTATTTTATCTGCTGGTCTTCTGTTTCATTAATACTTATTCTATCTACTATTTAAAAAGGAAGGAAAGTTGAATATATCTTTCTTATGAGGAAAAGACTGAACAATTTAAAACAATGAAAAGAGGGGATTGTATTTAGGGGAAGTTTTATTGAAGCAAGGACTTAAAGGGAAGGAAGTGTGGAAGGAAATGGAAGGAGGGAGAAATAGGAAAGGAAGGATAAAGGGGGCGACAAAGGAAGGAAAGGGGAAAGTATATCTGAAATAGCAAATTATTTCTTTATTATATTCGGGGCTTTTCCATCAGCTGTTGCTTTATATTCTGATGGGTTTAATCCAGTAGCTGTTAAAGCAGAAATGCTGAGTCAGCTTTCTGGTTCTTGATCTCTTTTGGGTTTTGAACTTAAATGCCTCCCATCACAGTAAGGTGTGCTGTGTGTTTGCAGCCTGGCTGGGTGGATCTGAGTGTTTTCTGACTTATGGCTGATTTGGGATGGAGGAGCTTGACGATTTTGCTCCGGATCTCAGGAACCAGCTTTTAAAATCATTACTTTCCCTCCATTTTCCAACAACGCACTGCTTGGTGGTGCTCTGCCTCAATAAATCCCAAAGGAAGTGGATGTTTGTTGTGGGGGAAAAAGAAAAAAAAAGTATTTTTTTTCAAGGTATTCTTTTAAAACTAAATGCATATGGAGGTGTTTTTAAAATAAAAAAAAATAAAAAACTAGATTGACTGATTTTATTCTGTTGTTTTTTTTGTGCAGGACAGAGAGTTGCTTCTTGACATGATCGTCCAGCAGGCCTGAACACTGAGCTGGTAAGAATTACACACCGCAACCCCCCTAATTGGAAGTTTAACCTTTACTACCAACAATTTAGAGCTGCTGGCAGGATTCTGCTGTCTGTGAAGTAAAGCGCTCATCTCTGTAGATCAGCATTTAGGCAGAGTTGCATCCTGAGGTTTGGGTTTTATGGGAAATCATCACTATTGCTTCAAGTAAACCTCCCGTCATTCCAGAGCTAAACCAAGCTAGGAGGCTAAACCGAGCTTAGATCCATTTAACCGTGCCGAGTTCTGTTCTTACAACCGTTTACAGATCATGCTAGCACGGTTCCTCGCCTCCTATTGGCGGTCCACGATGCTACAGCTCCCAAGGTGGGAATTACGCAAACAAAAATGGGGCACCTATAACATCCAGGAACTGATGTTTGTTTATATCCGTGATATTTAGTCGTTTAGGAAATGTCAGGTGAAGAAGGCATTCTTCTCGGTCTCTGCATCATGCCAGGTCGCACCACGACCTTTTGATGCCGTTTATTGTTAATAAGCGGAGAAGAAGTTCGTGTTGTGAACCGGTGGAGAGATCTCCGAATTGTAAAGCTGAACACGCCGGAAACCTGTGAAATGAGTCAGCTGACTGCAAATAGGAGACGATGAGCTCTGCTGATGCGCTTTTTGTTATCAGAGAACCGAGCAACAGATGAACCGTGCCGAGCTCTACAGTTGAACTAGTACTAGATTTAGTCACGGTTCCCGCGGTCCTTAAAAAGTCTTAAAAGGCATTGAATTCTTCAAAATAAAACTAAGGCTCCATGGCTAAAACCAGGGAACATCCATGAGGCTCAGTGGATTTAGTGCAAGAAGTCATTCAAGCTCAGAACGATGGGAATTAAGGCAGTGGAGTCGCACATGCGAAGCACGAAACACAAAGCGTCAAAATGGAGTTAGAGAGAAACAGCCGGTATTTCTCAGTTTAGTTCCACCCTTGTCTCTGCAACGCCTCCACTTATCACCAAATCAAACATACTAAGAAAACCATACAAAGAAAAATAGCTGCTAAAAAGACTTAGCACTGGTTATGTTGGGGCTTTAAAACTGATTAGTTTTGTTCCCTGCTAAAACAAAGTTTGTGAATTCAGTTAAATAATTGTTCAAATATATCTGTCATTTGTGTGTTTTTAGCTTTCTTCCTGTATGGGAAGCTTTTCAACATTTGAAACATTAGTGCAGTGGTTTATGTTAAAATAAACCTTTGGGTTAAGTTGATGCAAGCAGGTTTTTCTTGTGTTTCTTGTGAATTTGGTCTTAAATTTTTATTTCGAGTCGCATTAAAAAGTCTTGAATTTAACTCGCCTTATGCTGTAGGAACCCTGTTTAATGCGGTTTGGTTGCGTCTGGCACGGTCCAGTTACACTCAGCCACCTTTGCTGAGGTGCTCTGACCGTTCTCGGCACCGTTTCAAAAGGCTACTGCAAATGGGATATTATATTAAAGTATATTCCTTCTCAAAGTGTTAATAACTTTCAAGGAAGCTTGTTTTCTGAAGCTGCAGCTTTCTGAGGGACATTAATCAGATATTAATGGTGGTTTCCATTTGACCCCGTTTGTTTTTGGGTTGTTATCACCCTAAAGAAAAAGCCTGAGATGAACTTTAAATGGGAAACTTTGCAAATAACCTGATTAATTCAAAGTCTGTAGGAGGTTGTTTTAAACTCTAACACTATTATTGTCCTCCTATTAAAACATGTCTTCTGGCACATTATAGCGCTACATCGGTTCACTTCTGTAGCTGTTCACACTTCTGTGTGGGTCGGCCAAAATGGTCATTCTAATTCTGACATTTGGTGGCCAGAGTGACTCCAGCAGCATCTTATATGGTAAAGCTGCAGGCCGAGAGTATTGACTCGCTGACTGACTTTTAGATAAAAAGTAAAAGATGGCAGAAACTCTCTGCCTTTCATGGCTGGAATCTAAGTGCCTAATATGAGGGGAGACTTTCCTCTACAATCTGTGTTTGTATCAATGATTTGTTAAAAATGACTGGAATAAAATCTGTTGATACTCAGCCATGTTTCCTCCTTTCTGTACGAAACATTACCTCCATCGGATTTGGACCGGGTCTAAGGGGTTCAACAACCACCATAGTCTAACTGGAAAGGGAGGGAAAAGCAGCCAAACTCTGATATCTATTAGATCTTGATTGACGTCAGTTTAAGATAAAAATAAAGATTTAATGGTTGGGAAACGTCAAATAAAATTCCTGAATTTATTATCCCGAAGACGTCTTTGAAGATAAAACAAACTGAGCATTAGGATGTGAATAAAGCTGCGTTTTTTTTTCTGCTGCTAGCGTTAAAAGAGCATTTTTAATCTCTTTTAAGAGGAGGAAGTTAATAAAAAAGATCCGGTTTTAATGGTACTTGAGCATTAATGAGCGTTTCTGCCTCGCTTCCCTCGCCCTGCTTCTATTTCTGTTGCTAACATCATGTTAAAGTTTGATAAGACTGAAGCTGCTGTGTCAACATCTCTGTGCAGAAGCTGCTGCTCTTATTACAACACGCTCTGTTTCTGTGCAAACACATCAGAGGCCCTGAGGGCGATCTAAGAACGGAAGGAACGTAGGAAGTTCAGGCTGATGATCGCTCTGAGACAGGAAGTAGTTCAGCTGTAAAGATAAACCAGCCACACATATATTAGCACAGGCACATTTATCAGACTCCTGCTTTGAGATACTTGCTGCTCTCTACTTTAACTGGTCAGTATCATTTCCTGCATTAGTTTATTTTATAATAGATGCTTCTCAATAAATTATAATATAATCAATAATCAATCTGACTTTATTCTCTGGTTAACTGTAAAGAGCCTTGAGATGAAATGTGTTCATATTCAATTCAGTTATTATTAAAAATGCATTTAATTTTCAGTCATTTCCGGTTAGTTTGAGCACATTAAGTGATCCGGTTTTAAACCTTTATTTCTTTTAATTTGTGCTAATTCTGGGCTTATTTCAAAATATATTTTCTTAGTTAAGTGTAATTTTACATCAGACTAATTTTATGAATCTTTAAAACTGTAACGTCGGCTGTTAAAGTATATATATGTATTTGTACCGTATAGTATGCACCTTATATATTACTGCAGTGTGGCGTTGATGAGATCAACCTGTGGTTCTGCTGAGGTGTTCAGGAAGCCCAGAAAACCACCAAAGCTGAATTAATCTACTAATAAAAGTATTAAGCTCTCATGTAAGTTCATCAATTGAAAGAAACCAGGATTTTTGGATGAAACGCAGCTGCAGCAAACTTAAATTTAACAGAAAGCTGAACGGTACTGTACGGAAGAGGATTAGGGCCACTGAAAAAAAAAACGTAACAGATTTTTTAATTTTATTTCAGTTTAACATGGGGAAAAAGTCAGAATTCTGACTTTAATCTCAGAATTCTGACTTTTTTTTTCAGAATTCTGACTTTAATCTCAGAATTCTGACTTTTTTTTCAGAATTCTGACTTTAATCTCAGAATTGTGGATCTTAATGTAGATGGGCACCATGAAGGAAGAGATGTGGAGCTCTCAGCTTCACTAACAAAGATGGGAGTAGTTTGAGGTTGTCAACAACACATTGATGGAAAATGATGAAATTAGGCAACTTTTTAGTTGCCCAAGGGGTCCCCTCATTAATGGAGGAGCAGAAGATCATTAAAACAAGAGAGCTAGTCTCTAAAACAGACATGGCTTTGGCTTGATGCTAACATGTTTGTTAGCTGTCAAAATTCTGAGATTAAAGTCAGAATTCTGATAAAAAAGTCAGAATTCTGAGA
>NW_015150751.1:308094-313586 GCF_000732505.1 Cyprinodon variegatus
GAAATAAAATTTAAAAATCATTAATTTTTTTCAGTGGCCCTTATCCTCTTCCGTAATACTGCGTTGGATTCAAACCCAGGACTTTCTTCTAGGACCAAAAATCTTGATGGTCCAGCTCATTTTTCTTCAACCTAATCCATTGGTGTTTTTTTGTTGTTTTTTTCTTCTTGAAGTGTCTTTGCATGTTTTTTTCCACCAAAAAAAAAAGTTCTGCTTGTGAAGCGACTCCAACAGAGAACCAGAGATTGTTTCCTTTTTCATCCTTTGCCAGCGTTCCTACCACTCCTCACAGATGTAACCTAGAAAGCCCCGTTGTTTCCTACACCATCAGTCTGAAGGGGAATTATGATTTCAAATGTTCAGGATAATTCTGATCAATTAAATGCTTAATATTTTTTTAGTTGATAAGGAGTGTTTTCATTTCTGCAGTTACGCCTCCCACAGCTTCCAATTTGGTCTGAATCTTCTCATATCGAGAGCAAATGTTCTCAGTGACACCTGAAAGCTGTAGGACCTCCAGCACGCTTCTCCTGATTGCACCGAGGCCCTGTTCCCTCTGCTGCAGATTTAGCCCTGAGGGGGGGATTTCTGCGGCTGTCGGAAGGAGATTGAACGCCTCCATGTCGTCCTGGTGGAAATGCAGCTCCCTGCAGAGACCCATGAAAGACATTGTTTTCAGTTAGTGAGTGGATTGAGTTTGTGCGAGAGACAAAGCGTCCTGTGGATTAAATACAGCCGACTGCATGCTTTGCATTTTCCCATAAAATAGTGATGATATTTTGGCAGCTTTTTCACTGTGAGGGATATTTTATTTTATTTGTCTTTTACACCAGATTTATCAGTATTAATGCATGTAGTAAGTCTAATATAATGATGTCCTTGGAGAGGGTGTCATGGCGTTAAACATTTGGGCAGCGCAGATCTGTTGCTCTAGGAGCGCTCTGATGAAGAAAAAAAGACCCGGCGTCCAGAAAGACTAAATGATAACACCTTGTAAATATTTAAGCTGCTAATTTTTCTGCATGTCTGATAAAATTAGAGGAAATGAAGCCAAAACAAAGCTTGTTTTATGTAACCCGCAGTCCTCCTCCTGTGGGGGATTGACCTTTCATCTCGGACTGCCTTTCTTACATTATTCCTTCAGGTCCTCTCCACAAATCTTTAATGATGTTTTGGTCGGTGAGAACCTTCATTAGCTGTTCTTGCTGGCATAATCTTGCAGCCATCTTTTTAAGAGATGATGTAATATTTGCCTTTTTATCTCTTTGTTGAATTAACAAAGAAATGTAATTAATCCATTTATTAAGTTTCAGAAGCAACATCCAGACCCAGAGGCGTCAAGTGACAAAGTAGAAATACTTTGTTCCCTAAAGTAGAAATCATAACTATCTATACTTTAATGGAGTAATTATATTTTTAGACGACTTTTTACTTCTACTCCTTACATTTTTTTTATTTGCAATTATCTCTAGTTTCTACTCCCTGCATTTCAAAAATACACTCCTTAGTTTTGTTTCCTTTAAGCTAATTTTATCAAAAAACCAACAAAATCATTTTCCCTTCAAACAATTAATTTCATTGTGGGTGCTGCCCCAACTTGTTGTTCATGCAAACATGATGCAAATTTGTTACCGTTAGCTACAAAATTATGGAAATTAAATATAAGGAATTCCAAAAAAAGTTCAAACAAAACCACAACTTTTTTTTTCCAGCTTTCAAGACGTTTCGCTTCCCATCCAGGGAGTTTTCTCAATTCAAAATGTCTGGAGTCGCTCCAAGCTTTATAGAACTGCCCAACAAAGGCCTTATTATGGCTTAGAAAAGATGCAAATTGAACTCCCCTTGTAATGGGGGGTCATTTAGGTCGCTTTTAGCCTGCAGATTAAACCAAAACTGGCCCACGTCTCTGTAATGGGGTGTCGTTGAGGTCGTTATTGGCCTGGTTTACAGGAGCCATGTTTTTGATCACCTGTACGATGATGAGGATTGAGGTGATGTAGAAGTTATCATCCAGAATTGTAGAAAAATGTTCCTTTAATAGGGTAGTGCAGTAAAGCTTCTGTCCTTAACTTTTTTCCTACATTACTTTTAGACTTTAAGTAGGTTTAAATATGGTACTTTACTTAAGTAAAAATCTTAAATTGATACTCTAACTTCCTGATGAAGGTTCTCAGTCATCCAGGTCGTAGTCATTCTGTAAAAGTTCAAAAAAATATCCACTGGACTTGGTTTCCAAGATTTCAAGACGTTTTGCTTCCTCTCCAGGAAGCTTTCTCAATTCAAATGTCTGGATCCGCAGTGAGTTTGACTCTTTATTGACAAAGCCTTGTATCGCTTGGAAACATGCAAATCGAACCGATGAATGGGTCGTTTAGTTCCATCGTTAGCCTGTTATACCTGAAACCTGTCTATGATTGTTAAGGGTCGGTCGTTAAGGAGGTATCGTTCACCGGCTGGAGCGGGTATACTCTAACGTGTAATTTTTTATTTTAAACAGCAGGATTTCTACTTCTATTTGTGTGGAAAATATTAACCAGACCTAAAGACAGCTCTCTAATAGGGCCTGTTTGACAACCCAAATATGAGGCCATGGTTATCCACCTGAGAACGGTGGACTCCCCTCCTCAGGTCGGTGGAGAGTCCTTGGCTCAAGGGGAGGAGTTCAAGTATCTTGATCTTGTTCACGAGTGAGGGATGGATGGAGAGTGAGATTGATAGACGGATCTGTGCGCTGTCGGCAGTGATGCGGTCGCTGTATGGGCGGGGCAAAGCTCTCGATTTACCGATGGATCTACGTACGTTCCCACCCTCACCTATGGTCATGAGATCTGGGTGACGACCGAAAGGACAAGATTGCGAATACAAGCAGCCGAAATGAGTTTCCTTCTTAGGGTGGCTGGGCGCACCCTTCCAGATGGGGTGAGGAGCTCAGTTACCTGGGAGGAGCTCGGAGTAGAGTCTCTGCTCCTCCACGTGGAAAGGATCCAGCTGAGGAGGCTCTGGCATCTGTTCCTGATGCCTGAGCCTGGTCGCCTCCCTGAGGAGTTCCAGGCATGTCCCATTGGGAGGAGGCCTGGTGGAAGGACCAGGACACGATGGAGGGACGATGTCTCTGAGCTGGCCTGGTGTCTCCTCGGGGAGCAGCTGGAGGAGGGAAGTCTGGTCATCTCTGCTTAGACCGCTGCCTCCGCCACCCGTCCCCAGATAAAATGGAAGAAAATGAGGTAGACTGACGAAATCTCAAAATGCAACACATCCTCTGCTGGTTTGAACAAATTCAATAACAGAAAAAGGAAATTCATTCACTTCAAATGTTTGATGGGAATCAATAATGAAAAGATTGGAACTGGTTGTTCTGGTTGGGCAATTATTGCTTTGTCATGTTGGGTCATTTTGGTTTGGCTGTGGGTTTTTCCACCCACTGAAACTTTGAAAAAAAATGAGGTAAAATCCCAGAGAAAGTTTGGATCTACTGCAAAACAAGATTTATTTATTTTTTTATTTAGTAAAGAATGTAAAGTCGGTGACATAAGCAACCTTTCCCACCTGTTGGTGCATCACATACCTTCTTAACGAAGCTAAAGCAGTGAAATTAAATCTATTAAGGGATATTTTCTTGCAGATTTGCTTCACCCTTCATAGACGACACACCTGAGTCCATCTTCATTAGAGCCTAATACACCCTCAGTATGTTTTGAATATGGCATTCTAATATGCATTATTCAATACAGCAGTGAATATTGTATGAAGAGGCTAGATTGGAATTCAGGCCGTAAGGCTGGACTTGCCAGATGGACAGAGACATGTGATGAGAATCCGTTTATCAATAATTAGATGCAAAAAAAAAGAAGGCAAATGAAAAGCTGAACAAAAAGTGGAAACGGATCTAGATTTTAGAATGCAAAGAGATGCTAAGCGAATTAAAGCGAGGACAACACGTTGATTATCTTGGCCTTTGCGGACCCGTCGGTTTGCGAAAGCTACGGCTCATCAGTAAATGTGCTGATGCATGTCTTCAGCAGGAAAAAAGTGATCTTTGCTTCTTATCTCATCCCCTTCATTATATCCCGGCATTCAGACGGGAACGGCACGAGATGAGAGAATCAGTTTGTATTGAACACGGCTGAATGCTGTGCTGATGAAAGCTTATGCTGATAATAGCTTTTTCATTATGTCCTTAGCCAGGCTTGGCATTTCATTTTCTCCGGCACACAGAGAGACACGTTAGGATTTCCACCGCTGCCGCCTTCAGAGGTTGCTGTTCCTTTTTTTTTATGTGTGTGTGTTTGGAATATTATTTCTTATTAAGGCTTTCTACTCGATTAGGTTCTATGGAGGCGTCCTTGAGTGTGAGGGGTTGTTTTGAATTTAAAAATAAATGTGATTACAGACCAGAGTAGATCTTTAACTCTACGTTTCCATCTGTTGACATCCTCTACATCTTCTGCATGCTTTCCGCTTTCCTTAACCATAAATTTACTTTCTGGCCATTTCATCCCCTGAATTCTCTTCCTAATAGACGCAGTGTCTCCCTCCTTATATGTTGCCTTGTAACATCCAGTCTTAGCTAGGGGACAGAGAACAGAAATGTACCAGTAAAGTACACTCAGACTGAACTGTTATTCTACATGTCATGTTCATCTTGAACTGTTTTCATTTTCTAACCAAGTTGGAACTTCTACTCTGCAAAGAAGACGACTCTGAGCACTTAACGGCTCAGTTTTCATATCGAATAAAGATTTTTTATGGATAAATTTGTTTCACTTTTTGTATCTTATCACCTTTTTTTAACATCAGCTTTTCTCAAGGTCCAGATTCGGATCCTGATCCCCAGGATCATGTTAATCCTCTTCTAGCCCATAGTGTGGAAATTGCAAACAGAATTTTGGAGTTTGACTCTCGCTGCTCACAGGTTCTTTTAGATGCTACGCAGAAATAGTTTTCCTGATTATAACGTTTCTTAATTTTTTTGCTGGTGACGATTTACTGACCTCAGGATACTGGATGCTTGACACGGAAGTAAAATTATCTACGTTTACCAGCACAGAATATCCTAGATCCAATTTAAGCCTCAGTTGATCAGAAATTCAAAATCTCTGCTGACATTGACACTGAAAAAAATGAATCCATACCAAGCTTTCCATCAGATTAAATCATTAAAGATTGTGTGGATTTGCCTGTTTTGTAAACAAACCCGTACTTGTTCGCTTATCCTCAACTTTAGCTACTCTTTATGCCTTCACCCTTCATTTCGTTTTCTTCAGTTCTTCAGTCTTGTTTATTGATGTTTTGTTTAGTTTTTTTATTATGGACCTTCCTTGCATCTTTGAATCCATACTTTAGTTTTTGGTGGTCATGTTAGTTAAGGGTTCAGCTGTACCTTATGCTAACGCGCCTTTGCTACAAGGGTAGAGGACAGGATGGCACGTTCATCTGCAAATGACCAGTGGATGAAGGTCGGAGCAATTGGAGATTATTTTAATCCAAAGATC
>NW_015150751.1:314196-316516 GCF_000732505.1 Cyprinodon variegatus
TTGATTATTTAAATTACATGTAAACATTTTGCATTTAAAATAAAAATCTTTCTCGTCCGTCAATCCGAGTATTTGTGTCCACGTAAATGTAGCCAGTGATTTTTCTGCCTACTCTACCTTCTGTTTAATGAGCCTAATAAATATCTAACTTCTTGGGGGCACTCAGAATAAATCAAAAATACGACAAATCTCTTCATTATGATGATAGTTTGTCCTTAAAAATTCGGTATTTGGTGTTTTATAGATTCATATTATTCATATTTCTATTTAAACCTTTTGCAGTATAAAAGCACTCCATCTTTCTGGGGCTATTTCATAATTGCTTCTGTAGAATTGTAGGAAAGAAATGGTTTTATTTAAAGCTTCAGCAGTTACAGGTGTGATTGCTCTTGCTCAGTGATTGATCTCTGCTTGTTTTGCCTATTAGCAGTAACCTCTGGATAAAAGGCTGGTTGCTCTCAGCTCACTTAATTGATAAATAATGCTAAGTTCAGACCACAAGCAGCAGAAGCAGCTAGTTTACAGGCAGAATCTATGGTTGACGCATATCTTGGTGCAGCAAAAGGTCCTGCAGCGCGTTATGAGCAGCAGGAGCAGCGCCTCAGAAGCTTCTGAGCATTTGATGCCCGCAACGCGCTTCTAGAATCAGCGTCTGCTGCTAGAGTTGGAAAAGTTTAACTTTAGCTGCTCGACACGCCGCATCAACCAATCAGAGAAGCTGACAGGGAGTCCGACACAGCACTGCTGATGCAGAGCGCTATGATCACTCCTCTGAAACAGTTTAACAGTTTAGATGAACTGTTGTTTACGCCTACATTAAATTAAAAGGTCAAAACCTTATGGCAAAATGTTTGATTTTATTATTCTGGTGCCCGTTTGGATTACGTACATGGAAGACTTTGCTGCTAATGC
Source organism: Cyprinodon variegatus (assembly GCF_000732505.1). Classification (NCBI taxonomy): domain Eukaryota; kingdom Metazoa; phylum Chordata; class Actinopteri; order Cyprinodontiformes; family Cyprinodontidae; genus Cyprinodon; species Cyprinodon variegatus. Next base: position 315,109 of record NW_015150751.1, read on the forward strand.
AGCAAAGATGCTTCAGCTGTGTGTCAGAACTAAACTTGCACATCAAAAATGATGCAGCACGTGTGATTTTGTTGCTCTCGCTGCTTTAGGTCTGAACGTTGCATTAGGACATTTTTTTTACTTGAAAAGGGAAAACAAAATCCAGAACCAGTTGAGGATATGATGTAATCTCAGTGGATTCAGCCTAAAGCTAATCCATGCCTGTTTTTAATTTAAGCAGCTCATTTATGTTTTCAGTTTCTCCTTTGTTTTCAGCCTTGTCTGGAAATTCCTTTATTTCTCTAAAGATCTGATGCTGCAGGATAGAGCTAAACGGATCTGAAGTCGTTCCATGAAAGTTTTTTCAAACTTTAAAACCTAGAAATTCAGATGTGAAAAAATGTTTCAACAACCTTTGGTTTCATTAGATTTTCTAACTCTTGGATTTTTGTTTCTGAACGATACGCTGGGGGGGAGGCGGGTAGCGGTGTAGGATGTTGGCTTAGACTCCGTCTGTCCCTCAGGAATCTCAGTCATTTTGAGTAGAACCAGATGTGATTGTTCCACCTTTCTCCTGCAACCATCTCTTCTTTCACCGTCGGCCGCTGCTTTTAAACAACCACCCATAAATATGTAATGCGTTTTTGTTTTGTTGTTGCAGTTTTCTTTTTTTGGAAATGGATAACTTCCTTTACAGTAAATAGAAAATCAGAACAGCAAGGACACGGAAAGTCCAGACATATTTCAAGACTAGATGCCCAGACTGACAAAACTTCTCAAATCTGAAGTAAAAATAAAAATACATTTCTGCCACTTTAATCAAGGAACTCCCTACTATTAACTCATGATCTAAATCCCATGGATGCAATTGATGGTTAGATCATAGATGGACCAGAAGGCTGTCATTCATCTCTCCACTGCATCCAGTAACAGTAACAAACAGAATGTCTTTAGAGTAGAGGTCATTAACATTAAAGCAAAGTCCTTTTTGATTTAGTGAAGATGTGTTTTCTCCTCTATACTGTCAGTAAGAAGGTTGTTTTTCTTTTTAAAACTTTCCGACTCTAAAAGTTGGTTTATAATGTAGTCCGTATCATCGCCGCTTGCTGCGAAGGGGATCCTCTTTCCAACCAGGAATCCACAGATGCTTCCAAACCCAGCTTGATGTTGGCAGAGCCTTAGTTAGCAGAGAAAGCATTTTTCTTTCCATCTCTGGCAGAGTTTCAGACTGGTTTTCAATCCCATTGAAGCCCAGAGATGTGACAACGCAAGCTCCTTAGAGGCTGTAGGTATGCCGACCCTCCCTTGCTCAGTCCACCGCGTTAAAACACAATGTCATGTCATGAAGGAAGCATTTTAGTGCTTATGGACGTTAAATAAGAGTCAGCTTTGGAATTTGACTTTGGTTTTTCTGTGACTTGCTTCATAA
>NW_015150751.1:317503-320470 GCF_000732505.1 Cyprinodon variegatus
GTTTCCAGGTTCCTGGTGTGTATCTGCATGCGTCAGATAATGAACTCCAGCCTACATTACCGTGTTAACATGCTTTTCAATCCTTCCTGCACATTCTTTTCAAACTAAACTTTGCTTCAAACTGTTGTGTGCTTGGAAAAATATAAATTGTAAAGTTGCTGGGTGGTGGGTGCGTTACTGTACTTACATTTTTTCGCCTTGTTGTTTTTTTAGCCTGCCATGTCGAAAAAAATGTGAATGATTAGCGCCAATTCCCGGACAAAAATCACGCCATCTGGTGGAAAATCTCGCTGCTTTTTCAAATCACACGAGAATGTGTACAAAACAACAAAAATGGCGCCGGCGACGCTTGTGGGTCCTTTTTTTAGGCGAATGTTGGTGATTTAAAAGCAATTTTGAGTGATAAATAATTTTTTTTGCGATCATTGCACTTGCCCGGCGGGCAAATGCCATGAAATTTGTACAATAAAAACTACTTGCCTCGGGAGATCGGGCGATGGTTAACATAGAGCCCTGCATAAAGCTTTATAAAAACATGCTTAGATGTCCCATACTATGCCACATTTGAAAATGAAAAAGAATGAGCCCCTTACAGCATGTTGGCTGTTTGTGGAGGAAAGTTCCTCTCAGATTAGGCAGACAGTCTTTACCAGAAATCTCCTTATTAAACCTTCCTCTGGACAAGCTGTTTTGGCCTTCCACGCCCCTACCTCCTGAAGGCCACGCCCCCACAACCCGCAACCATGACAGTCAGTCAGAATTCATTAAGATAGCCTAGGAGCGCAGAATAATACATTAGATGAAAGCTGTAGCTTGACGGATGCGCTGCTACGGACAGCTTATTTCCCCAGATGACATCATCAGGGGAACATTTTTCACACAGAGCAGTTTGAGCGCACATTAGCTAAGAGGTGGAGAAAGGCAATGATAGCACTGAAAAGGTTTGTCATTTTTGAATCTCATACACAGGCTTCAGGACAGGTGTGACTGTTAGATGTTTATTAAGTTAATTTAGCATAATATGGGACCTTTAAAATGCGGTAAAAAGGTTAAAAAACATAATTCTGTATAAATGTTTTTTAAGATTAGAAAAAGTATGCAATGCTGTAGATTAGAAAATATCAGTTAAAAAAAATATTTGGATTCAGATATCAGGATCAGATCAGAACCCCAAAATCCTGGATTGGAGAATCTTGGTTAAACTTTTCACTTTAAACAGAATCAGGTGGTTTGATGCGCTGCCAAAATAAATCTTATCATCCTGAATTAAATGGCATTTCTGTAAAGCCGTCCATTCATTTAACCTTTGAAATGTGTGATTAACTATTAATTCAATAAAACTGACTTTTAAAGTGACTTTAAAAATGATCCTGCTGGTATTTTTGGAAAATAAAAAAAGATATTTTATAGTAAAGTCGTGTGGATTCATTGTATTTTTGTACATTCCTTTAAAGCACCTTTTATAGATCATATTTGTTACAGAGAGAGATTAATCTGCTCCCCTGAAATAAGAGCCACAATAAAAACTTCTGCACTTTAGCCATTTATCTTTTCTTTCTTTTTTTACTTTTGACCTTTCAGCTTTCTGTGAAAATATGTTTACGTTTTTCTACCTCTAACTTTAGCTCCTTCGTCTGTAAAGGCTCTGATTCTTCCACCAGCGAGGATCCGTTTAGTTTCCACATCATTTCTTGGCTCGGTCAACTCAGCCGCTGTGATCAGAAAACATCCATAGAGTCAGATTAAACATTCCCAGTCAGAAGGTTAAAATAACCGCTGCAGCTTCTTTCGACTGGTTTCCACTTCTGATCTCTTCTCCATCGTTTCCAACTTTCCGTCCCCTCATTCCATCCTCTTCCTCTATGCTTGTTATTCTGCAGGAAAACAAACAAAAAAAAAAAAACTCTGCAAGTCCAAAACTTCCTTAATCTTGAATTCTGGAGATGCGTCGACCTTAAGGTTATAAATGTGGATCATATATCCAAATATGCAGGCGGAAAAAAAACAGACTTCCTGCAGCAGTCTTTGTAAACAAACTGTCTCTGCTGAGCCAGCGGCATAATTATTAGAACCAGGATGAGAAATAAAAGCTAGGAACAATCTGAGGTGAGTTAGGATTATTTTGCTTCCTAAATGATCCAAAGTCATTTTACACAGCTTTCATTTAGAGAGACATTCATGCTGTCATGATTACAAAGCAAGACCAACATCTACAGATTGTTGAGCCATTAACATCCAATAATAATCCACCGATGTCTCTGGCTAATAATAAGCTCTTCCTTTCACAATAAAACATGCAGCAGCTGCAGGTCTTCATTAAACAGATAAACCTTCTGTGAGGCTTAAGGTTCACAAGTCTGAGACTTTAGGCCAACAAACCAAAGTCTTTCAAATGATTACCTGCAGTTAATGATGTTTAATGCTAAATGTTACTCCTCTAGAGATAATCAAGGCTCAACGTCGTTCTTTTGGTTTTAACAGCCATTTATTGTGGACACGTCTTCTAAAGCCCCAAAAAATGCCGTCAGAACTAAGAAGGGAAACAGAACCCAAATTAGCTCAAAACAAATCTGATTATTCAGAGTAGATTTTTGCATATTTCATAGGTAAAAATGTAGAAGTTCATAACAGTAAAAATAAACTAATTTAATTACTAGATAAGAAAATAAAAAAAATGTTGCCTTGATATCGTTTATATTTCTTGAATAATTAAATACCTTGATAAAAGAGGAAGAGTACGGAAGAGGATTAGGGCCACTGGAAAAAAAAAAAAGTTAACAGATTTTTTTTTTTATTTCAGTATATTATTGGGGAAAAAGTCAGAATTCTGACTTTAATCTCAGAATTCTGATTTTTTTTCTCAGAATTCTGACTTTTTTGATTGTCAGAATTCAGAGATTAAAGTCAGAATTCTGACTTTAATCCCATGTTAAACTGAAATGAAATTTAAAAATCAGTTAACTTTTT
>NW_015150751.1:321992-337671 GCF_000732505.1 Cyprinodon variegatus
ATCCACGTTTAAGCCAGAATTATTTGACATTTAAATATGATTTCCCTACGACTTTAAATAGTTGAAACACCAATTATTGCGTTTTTGGTATTTTTAGCGGACATTAATAAAACTTATGTTGAGGTTTTTATCGCTGTCCTTCGGATGCTTTCTGTTACCCTCTGAACCCGGGATCAGAACAGCAGATTGTCACTCAGACAGAGAGCAGAACTCACCAGAGGGTTTCGCCTTTCATTCCTTCGCCCTCATAAACACTCTGATTAGGATTGCCTGTCCTCTGATTCAGTGACCTAGAGCTGCGGTGGTTAGATCTGCGGTGGGAATGAGGGAGGGAATCATAGAGGAATGAGAGGAGGGGATAATATGCTGTTTGGTGTTTAGGAAGTGGGTCAAGAGGAAGTTAAGGGTGTGCTATTTAACTTCAGCATATTTCTTTTTTTGCGTTTGTGATGCTTTCCAGCTGAGATTGTGTTGTCACACAGTGTGGGAATATTTTGACTCAATTCAGAAGGGATCAAAGCTCCAGTGCCTCGGTTTCCGGTCTTAGATGTTCAAGAAATTCCCACACAGACAATTCTCTGTGCATATTTACTTTATCATTTAAACATTTAAAAGTTTTCCGTTTAAGAGCGACTTATATTAAACAAACATCCATTATCTTTATGCTCACATTTCCAGCCTTTCGTAGACTGACTGAGTCCATGTGAAGAACATCTGTAGCTCTGGTGTTTTCTCTGCCGAAGCCTCGGAGGATTTTATGGCTCCTTCGCTGCTCTTTAGCTCTGCCTCTGTTTTCTGGGCAAACATGAAGCATGCTCTGGGTGATAATGCTGCAGCCGTTGCTTAGGTTGTCCCTCTTGCCACAAGTCCGTTGACCTGCGGTGTGTGTTTGTGTGTGAAACAGAGGCAGTGTGTGTTTTTCCCTGGCATCGGGGTCAGACGGCGAGCAGAGGGCGTCACTGCCAACAATCTGGACCTGCTGAATGACTCTGTCCTCCTCCTGCCTTGTTTAGAAACCAGAAGCGCTAAAAGCTTAAGGAAAGGAGGGGAAATCTGCCCCCTTCCAGATCCGGCTGCAGCTCTTTCTTTGGTGAGCCATTGTTTTTAGGACACAATTTAATTTATTGAAGTGTTAGGATGTCCTACAAACCTCAAATAAAAAAGGGGGCTAGTGAAGCGCTCCTTCCTTTACAGAGGCGATGGTGATGGAAAACATCTTTAAAGAAGCTTTTTATGGCTCAATAATCTCCACAGCAACCAAAACATGCTATGTACACTCCAGCTGGATGTTTGGGATGGGACAGGCGTAAAACAGACAAAAAAAAGAGATGAAAATGAAGGATTTTTGATCTGAAAACCTGTAGATCATTGCAGTTCCTTATCTGTCCCACATCAGAAAGCTGCTCTGCTCGTCATGAAGCATCACAGTTAGACCGATCTGATAAAAGCTGTCAGCTGGAAGGACTCTCTGCTCCAGTAGATACTGGATCGGCCGTCGGTGGTTAGTTAGTTCAGTTTGTACGGTTCTGAAAGTACCAGAGTCCACTTTCCTGAGTGGATCATAGGTGAACCCATTTTTCAGTTACCTGTCAGTTTCTCCTTTTTCCCTGGACAGAACTATCGGAGTAAATCCTCTTCATAGATCCTTGTTTTCCACTCCTTAGCTGACTGGGTCTGTCCTCACAGGAAAGGATTCACAAACATCTGACATTTCCTCTATTGTTAATAAGGTTCAGCAACATGCAGGGGAGGGGCCACACTGTGTCACTGAGGGCTCCGTACATCTGGAATTGGTCTGGCCGAACGTTTCTTGTTTGGTTCTTGCCTGGAAGTTTGTTTATTAGTGTGAGCAGAGAATTATTCTCCAAACAACCTAAAAAGAAAAGGTTGTCAGAGGATAAAGAGAGCACATCCAGTTAGTCACAGTCAGAGAAACAGGACTACACTGGAAAACAGGCCAAGCTCCAACATCTAGAAACAAAGGTGTTGATGGCAGCAGCACAGCTGATATTTCTCTCCAGGATGGAGTCACAGCCAAACAGGAACAGACCAGATGAAGCTACTATGAGAAAAAGCAGAGAGAGCAGAACGTTAGAGATTGAACTAACAGATTCTGCAGAGTGGGAGAATAGAGATAGAATGAAGCAGAATGAGGAAAAAGGGGTCCCTATGTCCTCCGGCAGTCTAAGCCTATAGCAGCAGAACTATAGAGATAGATCAGGATAACCTGAGCCACTCTAACTAGAAGCTTTATCAAAAAGGAAAGTAGAAAAACTCCCTTTGAACAGGAAGAAACCTCCAGCAGAACCAGGCTCAGTGTGAGCGGCCATCTGCTGACAGAAGCAGACATAGAAAAAGAAGCATAGATACAAAAGGCAACTTTTCTTTATAAATGTCTCCCATAATAGGTTTAAAGGCTTCCTGATGAAATTCAATCGTATTTCTGTAACTTTGGCTGCTTCTTCATAAAATTTTAGTCCTGCTTAAATTGCTTCCAAGATGAATCCCCTTTATTATTGGACGGGGGAAAAAAATACTTTTAAGCCTAAAACACTTTGAAAACCCATCTAGCTATAGACCAAGACCACTTTAAGACTCGACTCGAAACATTTGCGCACTGCTGCCTCCTACTGCAGCAGCACCTACTATTTACTTTATCCAAAAACCTCTTTGGAACAAATCATTTTTCAATTAAAAGTTTGTTCTTGCTCTTCCTGCTCCCACCCTGTTAATGAAGGAGACGGAGGGCAGATCTCCGCTGCCTCCTGACACTTTAATAAAACTCCTGGAATTACCTTTCTTTGGCCAACGGTCCTCAGAATGAAATCTGAACATTTCTTTAAAGCGTTCCGGATAATAAGCAGGCTAATATAATGTCCATTCTTGTATCTAATATTAAATATTTTCTCCCAACTTTCAGACTTCTTTAATGAATGGGTTCATTGGAGGTAGAGAGGTGAATGTTTGGATATTCATATCCTGCATCCGTCGGCAGGTTCTCTCCTTTCCTCTGTGTGATGAAGGCAGATGTGATGATGATGATGCTAGAGCTGTCAGACCTGCAGAAGAGGAACTGAGTGAACGTCTCTCTCTGGGATCTAACCGGCCCTTCTAGTATCGGTGGCATCAGCCTCTGCATGCTTGGTGTTCTAATCTATGAACCTTAAAAACCTCCTGACAAGACGACGATCAGAGGAGATCTTAGGGGCTTTGAGGGATCCTCCACAGGATAGAAAAGTTTGGAAAGGTTGAACAGGGAAGTGATGGGTGAGAAATATCTGGATTCATGAGAGGAAAGTTGATCCAAGTTGTTCCATAATGTCAGTTTATTCCTTCATCTAATTGAGTTCTACAAAAAACAATCCATGAAACATTATTGGAAATTTTATTTACATATTAGGTAAGTAATTAATCAATTATAATAGGTATGATCTCCGGATCTTTTCCTAAAAAGAGATCAATCAGGACAAACTCTTTAATAACACTTCATAACTTATATGTATTAAATAACCAGGAGACACGACAGCAGATTTTGATATAAATCGTAATCTTACTCAGATCAGAGAAGTTGCTTAGAGTTACAGAAGGCAGCTGCTCACCAATCGGGCTCACTTCTCAGGAAGTGTCCCTGATTACCAGTTAGAGAAGCTTTTTATACGCCAGTCTTCCACATCATCACATCATAAATGTTAGCAGATGAGGAGATATCCATGGCTCCAGCCTTATCAAAATATTACACTTTGTTCTGATCTTTGCCACGTACAGAATGAAGATTATAAGTGTATATCCGGACTGATGAACTGTCCTAATTAGATAAATTACTGGGGAAAACATCAGTTCTGATACACAAGAGGCAGCTAATATTAAGGTGTAATAAACTCACACATCATCGATGATTATTATCCTAACATGGATGAATCCTACTTTTTTGATAACAGCAGAAAATGCAACATAAAATAATCTAAAAATCTAGCCAAAGATTCTTAGCCTGGTGAGACCATCCTGATCTCGCAAGCTTTCAAGGTTTCACTCGCAGATCAGTCTGGAGACTCTCCGTTAAAGAAAATTTGGAGCCGTTCACCAAACGAACGTCCAATCAGCGTTGGCTTTGAGGCGGGTTGAGGTGTGACGCAACGAGAAGCGCGACAGTTCAGTCTAAAGAACATGGCGGCTTCAGCCAATGAAACTAGCGTTAGCGTGGCTATCGAGCAAGTTTTATCGGAATTACAGAGTATTTCTTCACTGAAAGAAGAGCAAAACACTGCTCTGGAGGCTTTTCTCAGAGGAAAATATGTTTTTGCTCTTCTCCTGACTGGTTTCAGCAAGAGTTTGATCTATCAATTGGCTCCTCTTCGTCATCGCTCTGTTAGTACGTCATATGCTTCGTTGATCTGATTGGTTTATTTGGCCCGTCTATCACCAACATAGGCCAATCAGCTAACCAGTATTTTCGCCCCTTCCCAAAATTACTTCAACGGAAGGTTTCCAGATGGATATGCGGAGCAAATCCATCTGGCGGAGTCAGGTTAGGAGATTCTGGCCATCAGGAATGCACTGCTCTGCTTAACCTTTCAGAAGCAGAGCTCAAAATTCATTCCTTAAATCTTTTTCTAATTATTAAGTTTTCCTTTTATTCTGTTAAAAAAATGTTTCAGTTTCTAACTCAGACTTTCAGTGCAGAGATGATGGGTTAGATCCCAGCCTGAGGCCTTTCTGTACTAAAAAATGTTAACGATTCGGTCGCTGTTATCTAATTTTTCTTGGTGTTTCATTAACATTGAAATTGGAGAGACTTTACTAATAAAAATTGAAGTACTACTCAACAAAGCTCAATAGTTTCTTCTTTTTTTTCATTTTTGTGGTGTATTAACCATGAACTATGGAGGACCAACTCTGCCATATTTAAAAATAAAGGTTGTTCCAGGTTGTTCAGCCCATTTTGGCAAAGTTTAAAGAATTAATAAAGTTCTGCTAAAGTTACACGTGGATGAAAAGAGGAAAATGTCAATGTTTTCCTTAATTAGTTGGGACAGAAATCACTGGATTTCTCTTATTTATAGTTATTCTATCAGCAGAACATCCGACACTTGCTCATTATGGAGGACCAACTCTGCCATATTTAAAAATAAATACAGAAATAAATAAATGCTCAATAAATATATAAGCATACAATTAATTGCCAACAAAATACAATAAACAAATAAATGTAAGTATAAATTAAATTATAAAGTGAGACATAAATGTATATAACTCTTAATTAGCTTCTTTATTTATTTGCCTTTGTAATATTTACCTTATTTCTTTTTGTCCTCTATAAGCTTCAATTTTATTTTTTAATTACTTATATTTTTAAGTATTTATTTATGTGCATGATATAATTGACATTTTCTCCTGTTCATCCTCCTGCAACTTTAGCAGAACTTTATTAATTCTTTAAACTTTGCCAAACTGGGCTGAAGAACCTAGAAGAGCTTAATAAGAGGAACCTGTAGGATCAAGATTAACCACCACTGTTCAAACACAGTGAGGATTACATGGAAACAAAAACGACCAAATGACTTATTCTAGTTTTTCTCCATCACTTCTAGAGTTTTTCACAATAAAATAATTGTAGTGCCTAACCAGGCTGTGCTCCTAAATCCCAGCTGATGGACTATATGCTGCCAGTACCGTTCCCAGGTACTTTGAGATGATAGAAGGGAAAACATGGCGTCTGATGCTGCGCCATCTGGATGTTTGGATCAGAACATATGGGCGGCCCGGCTCTGCGATCCAGAGGCATATGGTTCTTTGAGATAGAGTGGAGGCAGACCGGGCTGTTTGTTGGGTAGCATCGAGGGCCTCAGTATTGTTAGAAGTGCTGCCAGACAAACTTCACACACACACACACACACACACTGCTCCGCTGCTGGCTTCAGAGCGGCGTGGGCGACGCTAATTCTGGTTTCTGCAGAAGAGTGGAGCACCGTCCTCCATGTCTCCATCAGGGAATAAACATACCTGCTAAATGTGCTCCTTCTCCTCAGACATTCGCCTCGCTGCCGCTTTCTGTCCACGTTCTTTTAGAAATTGATTTTTTTCTTTATCTTCTCTTTTAAAAACATTCCCCTTCTTGTTGAGCTCCTGTTATCATCATAGGAGGAAGCACAGAGGCTGTCTTCTGGTTTCAAATGAAAAAGCCTTCAGTGTGGCGTGTTTCCTGATGAAAGGCTGTTCAAACCCGGCAGAGCTCCAGCTTTTATTCCGCACCGTAATTCGCTTTCTCTTTTGAAAGATAATACACAATTTCTGGCAGTTTGTTTGATTTAATTATGAGAAATAATTATGTTTTACACCGAGCATAAGCTTGGCTTTGGCGTGTTACAAAGGCGTTACTGTAGCTGAGGAAGCCGACTTCATTACGTGGAACAGAATTTCTATTATGGTTCCAGTAGACCTAAAATACTCAGACGGTACCTCATTAACTCATGTTGCTGTTTGTTGATTAAAGAAGAAGAAAATAGCTCAATCTTCCATATAGTTCTGTAGATATTTTATTAACATTAAGCCTGATTATATCCAGTGTCATTCCTCTCAGCAATTCTGTTAAAGCTCATTAGAACGTTAATAAAGTCTTTTCACTTTCAAACACAAACTAAATGAGATTTTAGATGAACACAAAGTATGACATGATTGTGAAATAGAAGGGAGAAAAAAATATATTTTTTAACTTTTATGTACAAGTTAAGATCAGAGAAGCGTGTTGGGGATCCGGAGCCACATTCTTCTTCTTTGATGACAGCTGACTGGGTTTGTAGATTTCATCATCACCGCTGGTATCCCTTTCAGACTGGCCGAAAAATCCGGTTTAAACCCGGGAACAATGGGCTTTTAGTGGCAGTGGGAACGGCTCATTGATGCGGGTCAAACGACTCGGCAAAAGACCCACGTTAAATCCCCTCGGCTCTGATTGGCATGCTGTCAGAACACCAGAGCCGGGTTTAAACGCTAAATTACGCGACACCATTGAACGCAACTTAAAGATGTCAACACACAGCGCCAGTCGCTTCTGATCTAACCAGCAGAACCAACTCTGCTTCCATTGGATAAACATGGAGCAGCTCTGGTGAGAGGGAGTCAGACAGATAAGAGAGAGAAACAATAAAATACGCCCTGGCTTCCTACCATGTTGCTCTCCATTGTTTACTTCCCTGATTTCTGTCACACTGGTAACATTATCAACGCTTACCCAATGTGATGTAACATGACACACATTTGTGGCGGGACAGAGGCCACGCAGCTGCCAGTGAGGGGTTAGACCAGCTTTTTTTGCCAATGGGAAGGGGGCAAAATGCCGATTGTTAGCGGGTCGACCCACGTTTGAAAAACATGCATTAACCCGCTAGTTTCAGTGGGGCTTAAGACAACTGAAACTCTGTCAGTTTGTATGAAAGTTTCAGTTTTTATAGCCTTAGTACAAGTTCTCTTTAAGGCCCCGTCCACACGAAGTCAAACCCTGGCCTAAATTCACAAATTTTTCACCAAACCAGCCTCTCATCCATACGAAGCCGGCGTTTCGGGGGTCTGTAAACGATCTTTTTTTTATTCAGCCTTCAGAGTGGGAAGATTTTGAAACGCCGTTTTCGCGTTTCCATCTTTAAGCTCTAACCGCATTTTTTTTCCTACATGCATGCGTCATAGCGTCGCCTCTAAACACGCATGCGCGACACAGTATCACAACAACAATGGCGCCGTACTGTGTTGAATGGTTGCTGCTCATGCTACTCACCCTGCTGTCGGGCTTACAACAGAATCTTCTTCTTCTGGAATATCTCCAGGAAGAACAGAGCAATATCGACCACATAGTTCAGCACCTGAATTTGACTGAACCACCAAAATGGACCCGCAGGGCAACCATGTATAAATATTAGTGCGCATGCCCAACATTTCGTCGCCTATTTTTGCTTTGGCACCACAGCGCCACTTACAGGCCTGGCATACATTTTGCAGCGTTTTCATGCATTCATGTGGACGATCACATTTATTTTACGTCTCCGTCTTTACGACAAACGTTCTGGAAAATATTAGAGTTTCGTGTTCGTTTTGACTTCGTGTGGACGGGGCCTAAGTCTGGACTTTGACTAGGCCGCCAGTTATGGCTCTTTCTGTCAGTTTAGGGTGGCGGTCGTGCTGGTGAAGATTCTCCATCATTAAGGTCATAGTCATTCAAAAAAAAGTTAAACTATCCATTGGACTTTGTTACCAAGTTTGAAACGAAGTCCAGTGGATTCTTCTTCCTCTGAGGCCTTTTAGATGAAGACAGATGATGGCTGCTGGTCACCACTGCAAACTGCATCTGCTCTTCTCCAGACCAATCAGTGATTGATTTAAAGCTGGTATCATAAAGCTGTTGATGATGCGAGTAGACTGCAGATAATCAGTGAGCTTGTATTTTGGTGTTTGGTTCTCTTTGTGCTTTTTTAAGCTGTAAATGTTGTTTTAAACCAGAGAGTATAAGAACTTGAAATCATTTGGAGGTTATCAGAAGTGGATAAACTATGATCTTTAACCTCTTAAAACCCACCGGGTCGTCGGCCTTAAGTGGAGGTAATAATTCAGAATGCATAAAATTCCAGCGGTAAAATGTTTACCAGCAGGTGGAGCCGTTGTTCGCAGCTCCAAGCTGACACCAAAACTTCCAAACCCCCACAGCTCTGGAACTGTTATAGCTACAGGTCTGAAATTTCCTGCATTTGTGATTTAAATAATGTAGAACAATTATAATACAATAAAACCTGCTTTTTCTCATGAACGTCTTTATTACTGCTGTTCAAAAAAGACCTATCATTTCAGAGAATAAAAAAAAAAACAACTTTGAGTCATGTTTGAACTGATGCAGCTTCGTCTGTGTTCCTGTCACCCAATTTTATTATATTTTATATATTCAGAAACTAGAGGGTGTTAGCTTTCAAATAATGTATCACACATTTAATTTGGGCTTACAGTTCCTAAGTTATTGGCTTTTCCATTTGGTTATGCAAAATAAGCGAGAATTAGCCAAAATGAGGTGGATGTTGAGAGGTTAAATCTCCTCAGGCAAACTGGAAGGCGTCCTCTTTGGGCCGATCGCTAACAAACACTTCAACCTGTAAACCGCCTCGGGCCGCTCAGCTCGTCCTCCATGTTCGGCTATCACATGATTCCTAACAATGATGTTTCTTTCAGGTGACTGAGGAGTTTGATGTCATCAGAGGACGTTCACTTTAATTAGGTAAGAATGATTTTCTCTTGAAATCCTTTCTCTGCATGAAAGAAATCTTCTTTCTTTAATAATTCCGACCTTTGCCGACCTCCCTCTCTCCCTCATTGCTAACCTGGGCGTGTTGCCCTTCTGACAAACAACAGAGCAGCTTTTTTCCAGCTGCATGTTTGTGTTTTTTTCTTAAATGATGCAGGTTCACAGGTTAATTTCAGGCTCCAGGCTGTTCTGAAGCCATTCTTGCTTAAACCTCTGATGGCAACAAATGTGAAGCATTTAGGCAAACGGCTCGCCGTTCTTTCTGAAAAAGCTCTGGTCTTTACCTCCTAAAAGGTTCACGCCTCCTTCAATATTTCTACATATTTCCATCTGTGTATATTTCTACATGTTTGGACATTTAAAAACATTTAAACAGATAATATTTTATTCTGGCATGTTTTAGTCGTCCCTCTGTTTCTGCTGTTTTAGCCTCTTTTTAAGCTTTATTTCAGGGTCTCTAAGTCCAGCAGGAAGTTGAGTTCATGCCTGAGTTTAAATTTTAGATCAGTGAAGTCATTTATCAGCACCTCCAGCTCAGATAAGAGCCTCGAGGCGTTCAGAAGCCTTTGCTGGACCAAAATGAAACCTCCCAGTGTGACCAGCTGATTTAAATGGTCGTCACATCTCAATGTGGGGTTTTTCTATGATCCGCCTCTGCCGCTCGCGGTCTGCCAGCTCCTATTAAAGCGTGTCGTCTCTGTGGGAACCCTTTCCTCCCTCCATCCTCTGTTTCCATGTGTTGGACCCATGGCTACCACAACGCTTTGTCACTAAACGCATTAGTTCTGGTTCAGATACATCACAGTTTCTAACAGGTCTTAAAAAAAAGTTCAGTATTTAATTTAGATTTCAGGCCATCAAAAAGTCTGATATAAAGACATTTAGTTCCATCTTTAAATAAAGACTTCATGATCAGAGACTAAAACCTGCCGGTTTAACCTTGAATGGCTCCCATCTGGGCGGTTTATGGTTGTTCGTCTCATCTAATGACTCCGCCCACATTGAAATCCGCTTCAGTTGAGCCAACCTGACCTTAACTAGTTGTTTTCCTGCTTTAAACCTTGTGTTTAGGCCGGGAGCAAGCAGGGATTTTTTTTGGAAGCTAACTGTTAGCTTTAGGATCAGGTCCAGTTGGAACATCCACATTTAAACCATCTAGATGTTTGCTTCCATCTGGAGGCAGTGATCCTTCATGACTCCATCTACTCTTTCTAATGCACCAGTTGCCCCTCAGCATGATGCTGCTACTGCTGTGCTCAGCAGGTCTAGAAGCACAAGATCTATATCCTGCTACATGGCTGTACATCTTATTTTGGCATTTGACCAATTAGATGAGCCCTTAATGATATATTACCTACTGGAAATTAAGTTAACAAGTCAAGAAAAAAGGTAAAAAGCTAATTGAAAAGTTAAAAAGTAAAGTAAAAAATTGAATAAGCCTAGTAACAATTATTTAGGTTTATAAACTAACAAAATATCAGTGCCAGTATCAATGCCTCTAAGGTTATGTTTGATAAAAAAAAATATGTTTCTTTTCACTCATTTCTTATAGAAGCACTTTTGTTATTTTTCTTAATATATTCGGAGAAGTTGGCGTTTCTTGTTATTACGTTGACATTAAGTTTTGCCATCAAAATATCCATATTTTTTGAAGGTTACAAAGGTAATAAGGTTTCGTCCTGGATTCCAATAACATTATTGGCTTTAAATGTTGATTTTCAAACTGAGTTCCCTATAAAGGGTTAAAGCCTTGGCATCTCCAAGCATAGCTCTTGTTGAATGGTTCAAAATGGTTCAAACTTTTCTCTAGAAAATGTGTCCATTTAAATCTGGAGCAGAACTTTCTTCCTTGGTTTGTTCCATCTGGGTTTTTGGCAGCGACTGATGTCACTTTGCTCCCTGGTGCTCCAGTAGTTAAGCTTTACGGCAGGATTAGGATTTGGTTGGTCTCTCCTGCAGTTAATCTCAAAGACATCATTTATTTGTACAATTTTGACCCTTAGATTTACGCCTCGTATCCTGGACTTCCTTTAGTTCAGTAGAAGTTTTAATCGAGTCATCTTTGTTCAGCTGGCCTCCATCAGTCCCTGGGATCTGCTGCTGGGTTTCTGCTTTGCATGTGTGCGTCCAGGCGACTGTTGTGTTTGGGCTGAATCCCAGAGTTTTATCGCTCTGTGAAATGCGAAGCCTTGGAGTTGGACCGGAGTCTGCAAACATCACCACAGATCTGCCAGAACTCGGCGGGTGTCCATCTTCTTCGCTGCTCGTTAATTCAGGTCGTTAATGATGAAAAAGGAGATGAAGATTGAGGCTGGGTGGAGGGAGGGTGGCGTTAGAGAGCTGGAATAAAAAGTCAGGATGGTTTAGAAAGAGCAGAAAGGCCAGAGACTGTGAGGGCGAAGGCGTGACAGACTTGGAAGGTGAAGTTGATGACTTGGAGCAGTTTTATCAGCTGCCAACTGCTGCTGGGTTCTCTGTGTGTGCGCCTGTGGTATGATTGAATAGTTTCAGGGTCGTCGTCAGTGTTTTACTGTTTTCACTGTGGATGGATGAATGCTCGTGTGCTTTTCTCCAATTTCTTTTCTGCGTTTGCCAGCAGCTTTGGACCCTTTGGTTCAGACACTCCTCGTTGCTTTAGGTCCAGACCAGAGGGGAAGAGGGAGGCCAGCCATCTGTTTTCTATCAGTGCTGCTGCTAAATCTTAGTGTTTTTCTTTCTGTTTTAGTGCTGAGCAGAATACAAAGCTGCTGCTTTAAGGATTTGTCCCTTTATCCTTGTTTTTTCAGGGTTCCTTCTTCTTTAAGGCTCTGTTTAGTTTGCATTTGCTTCCAGGCTTGATTCTAAAGGATATCTTATGTTTCTGCAGAGTTTGCTCCAGCTTACATAGAAGGTTTGATGAATTTCACTGGGATTTTACCTCAGATGTTTGGATGCAAACAGAAGATGGTGGATGGTTTTCAACGCTTATTTCTAATAATAACCTGAAAATAATGGCATTCAGAAGATAATCTGGACTTTGACTAGGCCATTATGTGCTTTAGACCATTGTTGAAGCATTACCTTGTGGTTTACATAAAATCCCAATAATTCTTTTCTAACTTTTTGATTTCAAACCAAAACTAAATATTAAAGTCGTAGGGAAGTCATATTTAAATGTCAAATCATTCTGGCTTAAACATGTATATAAATGTTCTCTTTATCAGAAGATATTGTCCCAAAAGTTAGAAAGTTTCTACTTAAAAAAAAAAATCCAGTCTTAAAATCTTTTTTTTTTCCGTTATCTTCTGCAGGCCAGTTAGTTCTACGTCAGCCTGAACACCTAAATTCGGCCAATCATATATCAACGGTCATCTGTCAATCACATGTTTTCGGTCATAGCATCTTGATTCATGTGTCGCAGCTAATATACGCAGCGGTTGAAACCAGAATCCTTTCCTTTCCCATTGAGTTGCGTCCCAGTGTTCACGGGGATGGACGTCTGTGTCTTCGGCAGGCGTAGAGCTAACAGAACTGGCAGCGTTGCGAGGCAAGGGCTCAAACATGTACGGCTGGAAGCCTTCTACACCAAACCAAACTTCTGCCGCCCTGGCGTCCTCTTCCACAACATCTTCGTCCCCGCTTTCCTCCTCTAAATAAAAAATGGATGACGGAGGAGACTCATCCACGACCTCCGACACTAAACTCTCCTCCTCTTGCATGTTTCCGCTGTCCATAGCGTTCCTTGACAGCGTCGTTTCTAAGTCACCAATTTAGTGCTACTTGGTCCCAATGGAATTTCCCATTGGGAACCTGCTAGCACTAAGATGCTAACTGGTTAGCAAGATGCTTCCCACAAACCGGCCACAACCAAAGTTGCAGCTTCCCTACAACTTTAGAAATATTAAATGTTAGTAAAGCGCTGGGCATCCAGAAAATGCAGGCTGCGGCTCTTTGGTAGCACTCAAAGTTCGGAAATCTTTGTTGCTAATATAAATGTCGATCCCACTGATCTGCGGTTAACATGGCAGGACGTCGGCTTCATCTGTTTTCAGACTGGGACGATATGGAAAGCTCCAGGTTTGGCCCGCAACGAAATGTCACCACCATAAATCATTTAAAACATTTTTCTGCTTTAAAGTGTTTTTAATGCTGTAAAATGCATCAATAAAATAAAGTCATTTTATTAAGGAGAAAACGTTTGCAACCCTCAACCTAAGACTCATTTATACAGAAAATCAAGCTAAAGCTTTGGGCTCTAAGATTTGACAAATTATTTTAGTAGGTGGGTAAGTAATACTTTATACTGTTGCTGTGGAAAAAAGAAAATCTTTGCTTTTGTACTTTTAACTCTTGTGACTTTTAATGATTGCAGATTGGTCAATCATTGAGAAAACTCTCCAGAAAAAGCTGCTTGTAGAAAATGAAGCATATTAGGGGTGTCATTTATACCATTTTGTGCAAAGTTTATAGGTTAAAAAGTGTCGAAAAGCAGTTTTTCCTCTTTTTTCCCCTCAGAGATGTTTACTGTTTATCATGATGTCCTTCATTCCTGTTAAGGTCGTCTCTGAGCTGCTGGGTTTCATCAATCAGCCAGCTGTCCTCCATAATGAGCAACTAAATAGCCGCTAATAGCTGTATTAATAATAATCGGGGCTTCTGTGTGATTTTCTTTTTTTTTTTAGCTGCAGGAAAAATCACAAACACCCAGCAGCTGTGTCCTTCCTGTCTGGCTCCTTTTCCTCCTATCCCTGTCAAGCGTCGGCCCCTGCTCGGCCTGCGTGCCCCCAGGGGCCTCGCTTTCTTCTTGGACGGAGCTGAATGCGGTTATTGTCGGCTTATTCGGTCTGGAGCAGCTTTTATGTTGTTTCCCGGCAGGAGTCGGCTGTGTCAAACCTTTGATTGCTTTTTTTTTTCCCCCACTCTTGAAAAATGGTTGAGTCAGGGATACCTGCAGCTCGTCGCTGTTATACACCAGCTTTGAAATGCTGCAGACCGAGAGGGTTTCAGCAAAAAAAAAAACTCCAAGATAAAAAAACAAGAGGAAGAGGAGTGCGCCGAGAAAGAACCGAAGCAGACTTTCTACATTTAAGCTTTAATGGACAACAGCAGAGACCCTCGGTGGCTCTGATGGCTTTAACAGCTTACTCTCCACTGCTTCGCTCTCTATTATTCTTTTCATTTCTCACGTCCAAAGTGCACCGTGTGAGCGGGGAAGCTGGCTCTGCAGCAACAGGTTTCACATTTAATGCCTTTCACATATGATGGAGCTTGAATGACTCATGCAGCAAGTGAAACGCACACGTTTCTGTTCTCTTTTTTTGCAAATAAAACCAACAGACCTGTGTTTAACACAAAACACAAGTTATATTAAACATAAAGCAACTGAAAGGTCTAAAGGGCTGATTATACTCTCACAGCAGTGTGTCGCAGTGAGCTTGATGCAGACATTTTTGATTTATGCTCAATATTAAAGCGTGGTCTGCGGTCTAGATACGGCCGAGGCGGCGAGGAAGTAGGGGCGAAATTAGTCCGACAACGGAGGGACATGAGGGCGAAAAAAAGCGGGGATCCAGGTGGAAAAAAGCATCCCAGCGTTCTCGTGCACCTCGATCTTCTAGTGGGTCAAACTTCACGAGTCGTTTTCCGCAATTTCGGTCATTAAAATAAAACAAGCCGGCCTCCTGCAGAAATGTGTATTTCTTCACTGCGACACCTACGCAGATGACCTGGTTTGGAAGTATAAATCAGCCTCCAATCATCAGAAGCCCCAGACTTGAACTAAAGCCTGGAAGACCACAGTAAATCCTGAAGTATTTCATGGTTGTTGCCAAACTTAACCGCTTTGAGTCTCTGTTTATTCAGGGGATTGCTGATTGCCTGTTGGTAGTACGTTAAAGTTAAAGTGAAGCCACCGACCGCCATATTCAGGGTTCCTGCGGTCCTTAAAAAGTCTTTAAAAGGCATTGAATTCTTCAAAATAAAACTAAGGCCTTAATTGGTATTAAAATGTCTTAAATCAGTCTTTTGTAGGTCTTATTTTTTTAAAACATCATAAATAGGATCATTTTTATTACGATTGATCTTGTAATCTAAATAAAACGTTAAAATTAACAATTTATTATTTTTTTTCATAAAAAATAACGGCTCGCCATTATTGGTTCCGTCCCGATAGCGGAACCAATAAAGCGTTGTTGCGGCCGGGACATTTGGGAGATGCTCCATTAACTTTTTATCTGGAAAATCTGATCAAGTGTAAATGGAACCAAAAGAGTTTCCTCCATGGCTAAAACCAGGGAACATCCATGAGGCTCAGTGGATTTATGCAAGAAGTCATTCAAGCTCAGAACGATGGGAATTAAGGCAGTCGAGTCGCACCTGCGAAGCACGAAACACTAAGCGTCAAAATCGAGTTAGAGAGAAACA
>NW_015150751.1:339378-341132 GCF_000732505.1 Cyprinodon variegatus
TCTGTAAAAAAAGAAGTTTTTGAGGAAGAAGAAGTAGTAATTTTATTACTATTTTTTTTTTAGACTTTAGAAACTCAGAAGCTGATCAAATATCGGGTTAAATATCGGTGGGGTGGCCGATGTCCGATATTCAGTTTTAAGGTCGATACGATAGGGGGCCGATTATATCGTGCATCCTTAGTATTCACCCTTAATTTGAGTAGGTAAATGAGATGGTGTGCCAATGGAATGAGTAATTTTACACTAAAAATAAGATAATTGGATAAAATGCACTTGAAATAAGACAATGCAATTGTGTTTTCTTATTTTAAGTGTAAATTGTCTTGTTCCATCGGCAAAATTTATCTTTTACCTCCTCAATCCAAGAACAAATGCATTTATTTTAAGATACAAATAACGTATCTAGATTTAGATTTTTTGCAGTGTGTGCAAGCTATGACATGAGCTCTGTTGGGTCATTCTTCCTTATATTTGAGACGTTTGATCCCGTAAATCCCACATCTCATAATCCTGGGAGCAAAAACAGTTTCCATCAGAGTTTTTCTTTACTCTCTTTCTATTGGTTGTGTTCCAAGAAGCTCCCACACATTTCCTGCTTTGATTTACTGAAACGCGCTCGCTCTGTCCTTTTTTCTGTTGCCAGGAGGCTGGCACACATCAGTTGAACACAGTCCTGTGAAAACATTGCTTGTTTAGCATGTTACCGACATGCCAATATCAGGGTTTTCTGTCATGCTGCCATCATGTCTGAATCAAATATAATCTTTGCTTTTTGTCACAAACCTGAAAAGTGATGCCTTTAAAGAAACATTTCTTTTTTTGGTAGATTTTTAAGCAACAGCAATGTGCCGTTATTGGCAGATCTCAGTGAAGCAAAACAATTTAAACATATTTAAATGTATTTGTCATTTGCTTCTTCCACTGTGGTTTCTTTTTTTCTTCTTTTAATTAATCTCTGTAGTTATTAGGAGAAAGTCACCCAACCAGTCTGACCCTATGTGTAAATACACCATAACTTCCTTTCTGAGTGCCTACGGCGTTTTAAAACAAAAATCCAGTATCATGAAATTAGACTCGCAACATGCTAGCAGCAGGTACGAAAGAGACTAAGGCCGTTTCTTAATTCACAAGAACGTGAGTACGGACTCGCCAAGTCTGTTCTTGAGAAGAACACAGGAAAGTCTGGACTCGGGGAGAACGGGAGCACGCAGAATAAATATGGATCAACTGGAACAGAAGTGTACTGATGACATCACCACACGCTTAGCTTGTCTGGAGCTGCATTTCACTTCCTGTTAATAATAGTCTCTAGATAATAATAAATTCTTATTTTCTTCATTTAGTGGGGGAATAATTATTACCACAGTCAGATAAACACAAATCAAATGAACATTAGAGTCAGCGGTCCTTCACACACGGCTATGCAGAGAGAGGGCTGCTGCAGACGGGCTAACATTAGCCCTGGCTGCTGCAAACAGGCTAACGTTAGCCCTGGCCATTGCAGATGAGCTAACGTTATTCCTGGCTGCTGCAGACGGGCTAAGGTTAGCCCTGGCTGCTGCAGATGAGCTAACGTTATTCCTGGCTGCTGCAGATGGGCTGACGTTAGCCCTGGCTGCTGCAGATGAGCTAACGTTATTCCTGGCTGCTGCAGATGGGCTGACGTTAGCCCTGGCTGCTGCAGATGAGCTAACGTTAGCCCTGGCTGCTGCAGATGGGCTGACGTTAGCCCTGGCTGCTGCAGATGAGCTAAC
>NW_015150751.1:342068-349563 GCF_000732505.1 Cyprinodon variegatus
TTTTGATTTATTTATTTCTTTGCAGCATTAAAGCTGCCAAACCAGCGAAGAGACTAAACTCAACTCCTGCAGAGCTGAAATAAAGAGCTGATGAAGCTTCATCTTTCAGTAGAAGCTCTTACAGCTGCAAGCTAACCGGAGCTAGCATTCTTCTTCCTCCCTACTCCAGGGGCTATATGTAGAGCTCCCCCTACAGGTTTGGAGGGAGACAGTTCAGTAGATATCAGTGGCTTATAGGCTGGTGCCACTTATAGATGTACGTTTCAATTTATTTCCAAAACATTAGCGGGTGCAGCTCATAGTAATTTCCCTCTATAGTCTAGAAAATACGGTATATTTTGAGACTTTTTCATGAGGTATTTATACTAATATTCATCTTTTTTTAGGATCTACTTTTCCAGATATCTGATCGGTTTTTGTTGAGTTTTGCATTGTTAGACTTATGACACCAAATTTGGTTAGAAGAAAATAAAACATTCTAGTTGAATGTTTTCTCTCAGGCTTTTATAAACAGATGACCTGATCCACTGAGAAGGAGAGGTGGATTGGATCTCTGTGAGGTGGTTTGGACTTCCTGTGGGGATTTGCGTGGGGGTCACAGTTTGCTTGCTTCTGTGGTAATTACAGAAATGGGATTTTGCAACACGGGAGGAGGAGCACACCAACTGTAAACAAAGAATACAGACGAATGAAGTGAGGTGACAGGGAAGCATCGGCGTTCATCTGTCAGAGTAGATGGTTCCCGGCTCCTGCAGAGATCCTGCATGTGTGTCTGGAAAAATGGTTGTTTTTAATCAGGAAGCATGATGCTGATAGTTTGTGCTGTCCCCCACACAAACCTCTAATTCACTATTTTTTTTAAAAAAAAGCATCTGAAGGATTTAATGGGAAAATGAAATTATTCTGTCAAGATTATCTCCCCGTAGAGCTACATTTTCCCCACTGAGAACGAGCGTGTTCTTCTATTCAGCTATTCAAACATTTTCTCACAGCTACAGGATGGATTGAATGCGATAATAAAAAAACTTTCCAACATTTTTCACTTTATCTCTGCTCTTCGCTGCCACATTTGCCACAAGCTGGTTTTTTAATCTCATGGATCGTTTTGATCTCCCAAATCATCGGCTGTCATCATTTTTGAATTAAAGCCTTCTGCTGCAGCAGCTTTCGTTGAGTTTCCTTCCTTTATTCAGCAGGATGGTGCAGCTCTAAAATATTATTTTTACCACCTATCCTCACCCTGTCTGGGTTTTGTCAGTAAGAGCGTTTGTAGGCCTTGTGAAAGTCTTAAATTGTCTTTTACAACAAGCTGCAGACTGGAAAACATACAAACTCTGTGTTTTCGGTGATAAATGAGGTTTTATTTGCTTTTGTTGCCGTTATTTGATGGAAAAGTAGAGCCTTGTTTCGTTTGCCTTCAACGTTCTTTAAAGGTTTCTATTCTGTCTGTCCATCCATCCAACCCTAATTATGGATGACAGTCAACGTTAAATCCTGTATCTCTCAAATCCATCAGAATGTGGGACCTTATCATATTAAAGGGCGACTCACCTCTAAATCAACTCAACTATATTAATAGATGTAAGTTAATACTATCTACATGTCTAAGGAATTATTTGGAAAATTCAATGCAGTTTTGTGTAAATCCACCAACTTGGCGCCCCCCTCAGGCTAAAAAGGTTACTGCATCCAATTTTTGCTCATTTATATAGATATGATGTAACCTTTGAAAACTGACGACAGCGGCTCTACCCTGTTCGACTGCTCTCTGCTGACTCGCTCGTCTACACATGATGTTTCACTACGGCTGCGTTTAAACTGCAGGCCTTGATGCTCAATTACGATTTTTTTTTTTATTTGCGTTGCCGTTCACGTTTCCAAATATATTAGACTTGTATCTGATGCCCTGTGTGAACTGCATTCATACAGCTAAAGTGTCCCGCATGCACAGTAGAGAACGCAATGACATAACAAGCCAGCGTGCTCTGTGTTTACAGAAGTAAACATGGATGGTAGCGCTGGAGCGCATATAGCGATCTTTCCTAACCTTAAAAACTTCATCTTTTCTGTATGGTTAAACATAAATATTGCTCTCTGCATCATCATCCGCCATGGTTGTTGTTTTTCTTGATGCTTCCGCGTAGCAAGATGCAGAATAGTGACCTTTGTTGGGTATTAATAGCGTCCAGGTCGGATGAATGCGACCTGTCCGTTCAGACACAGGTCGTATTAGTAAAGATCAGATTCGTATCGGATTCAGGACCACAGAGCCAAGTGACCTGGATAACACTGGAATAAATCAGATCTGTGTTGTTCAGACTGCCATGAAAAGATCAGATATGTACGGAGCCCCTAAAGGGACATGGGAAAAAAAGAACTTTTGAGAAATCAAAAGTATTGCGCGATCCCGCAATTCTTTTGTGAGATCCCGCATTACTTTTGCGAGATCCCGCAATACTTTTGCGAGATCCCGCAATAGTTTTGCAAGATCTCGCAAAAGTATTGCGGGATCTCGCAAATGTTTATTTTTTCCCTCCATGTCCTTTTAGGGGCTCCGTAGATATGGGTCCCATATTGGCAGAAAAATGGGATTTGGGTCACTTCAGGCTGCAGTGTGAACGGCGCCAAAGAGACTTGGAATAAATTCAGTTTTCTTTTATATAAAAAATGACAAATTAATCAGAATTTCTTCATGAAAAAAGTTAATTAAAATAGTAATTTAGGTGTATTTCATCTTGTCCAGTCTGGTAGAATAATTTGACATGCATTTTGTGTCAATGGGACACACATGAAAGTATTAACTGTAGTTTAATTTAGTTTAGAGTTTTTGGTTTAGGTATTTACTGACAGCCACCGCCTCAAACAACTGCTGCTATCACTGTAACTGATGGCGAAGACTCTCAGTCATCAAGGTCAGTTCATCCGTTTCTATTTGCATGTTTTCTAAACAAAAATAAAGCTTCGTCGGGCTACTGGATAAAACCTGGAACTAAACGCTATTTCTGACATTTTGAATTAAAGCTTCCTGGATGGAAGAGAAACGTCTTTAAAGTTGGAAACAAAGTCCAGAGGATTGTTTTAAACTGTTTTGGAAACACTGTGATTGTTTCTCTCATGTTGGTGTTGCAGAAACAAAACCTGAGCATCAATGTTTTCCTTCCACTTAACTTTCCAATAATATGCTTTGATTGCAGCAGGCTGTATTTTTGTATTAAGCAGCATTTATAGACGGCGAGATGTAATACTTCACAATAAACCAAGAAGGATCTAAATAGAGCATGTAGCCCCCCCCCCTCCAAACACACACAGCAATAACCAGATTACCAGGAGGTTCAGTTTGTTGCTTCAAACATATTGGTAAGAAAAGCTCGGCTAACCGATGTTTGTTTCCAGGGTCTATTTGTTCTTTCAGAGAAGCATATTCAGCCGTTTGCTGATATTATCATGACATCATCAGCCTCCCTACCAGCGGGTAAACCAGCAACGGCTCAAAATTGTCTGGTTTTGGTAAATGAACAACAAACATTAAGTGATATAACCCAAACTCATCCACCCCACCCTCCTCCTTTTTGTTTTACTTGTATTGTTTAATTTTAGTGGTTGCTGCTTGTTCTTCTCCCGCAGACCAGAATGTAATCTCAGTGTGAAATGTTGTTTCTTTTTGAGCCCAGTGTGCTTCCACAGCCGCGGCGCCCGAAGCCGAGTGCTCAGCCGTGCAGAAAAGACGGCGGCAACGCTCTGAGAGCGGGCGGAGAAAATGTGATGAATAGTCGGAGTCCCCAGAGACGCTTTGTTGCTCACAAATCATGATTGGATTTTTGAAAAAAAGGAACGCTAACAGACTCTGATTATCAGCAGGCAGAGGAGGACTGTGTGTGCGACCTGAAGAAACCTGATAGCGCTGCTGTTTTTCTCCTCCCTCTGGAATAGATGTGGAGTAAAGTAGAAGGACTTCATTTGCACTCTCCTGAACCAACTGCTCTGATGTAAAGTAAATGTGGAGAAGATGATGAGCTTTTGTTCCAATTACAGCAGTTCTGTGAATCTCGGCTCATCAGTGGTTTCATCTTACAGGTCAGGACCTCCATTAAAGACGAGCAGCATGTCACTGGTTGCAGATGGAGCTTGCATTGCTTTAAGCGAGTTCTTTCAGAGTTCATGTCCTGGTGTGGTCCTCGGTTCTGGCTGCATGTCGTCTGTAGTTCCACATCAAGTCCTGTTCACCTAGAGCTGCAATAGTAGAATATCCTGCAGGCTTTCTGCAGAGAACTTTGCTTCTTGTAGGTCTAAATCAATCAGGATGCAGTATCTCTGCTCCGGCACACCTGAGTCAATTATCGCCTTCCCTCCTAAGCAGCCATCCAGGGCTGCAGAGGACGTTAATGAGATGTTTATTGAGGTGTGTTCCTCGTTTTCAGCTGATAAATGTGAAAATACAAGTTTAGAACATATCAATGTAAGTTACAGCTTTACAACTGTACAAAACTACAAATCCCAAGTTTCCCAGCCAGAGATATGATGATGAATATGAAGTTTGTTCGCCAACCTCAGACCCAGACTCAGACAGACTTTAATAATCCCAGAGGGAAATGACTTTGTTACACGCTCCAGATATACAAAACCTCCTTTAAAGGAGAAGAAAAGGAAGTAGAACCATCAGCTGAAAGGATGGATTGATGGTTGTGTCTGAACGTCCGCCCTAACCCCGAAATCCCTCCATCACTGTACAGAGCGGGGACTAAATAGTGAACTTTATAGTGAACTCGGTTAACTGACCGTTCGGACAGATTATCACTACTTTTTGCTCCGTTGGTCACGTAACCCCGCCTCCCCGCCGGTGCGTGAGCCATCTTTACTTACCGTCGCTACGACAAATCCCATGATGCTTTGCGAGGAGATCTCTAAACGAATCTGGGGTATATCTGCTCGTCTAGTGACCATGGAGGTTCGCTGGTTTTCAAGGTGCATTGTGGGAAATTTTGAGTCTGCTACCTTTTCGTCCACTAGACGTTCTGAATAAGGCTGCAAAAAATTATTTTGCTATTCTATTGATCTGTAAAGAATTTTTTTCAGTTAATCGTTTAATAATCGGATAGCCAAAGGTTCCTTAAAAAAGATTTTTTTTAATGGAATTAAACCAGGTGAAACGTTGCAGGATTGCATCTCTGTTATTCGCAGATGACATGGTTCTATTGGCTTCATCAGGGCGTGATCTGCAGCTCGAACCGGAGCGGTTCGCAGCCGAGTGTGAAGCAGCTGGGACGAGAATCAAGGCCTCCAAATCCGAGACCATGGTCTTGAGCTGGAAAAGGGTGGAGTGCCTTCTCCAGGTTGTGGAGGAGTTTAAGTATCTTTGGGTCTGAGGGGAAGATGGAGCGGGAGATCGACGGATTGGTGCGGCGTCTGCTGTGAAGCGTGCGCTGTACCCGTCTGTTGTGGTGAATCGAGAGCTGAGCCAAAAAGCAAAGCTCTCGATTTACCAGTTGATCTACATTCCTACCCTCATCAAGAAAGAACGAGATCCCGGATCCAAGCGGCTGAAATGAGCTTTCTCCGTAGAGTGTCTGGGCTCTCCCTTAGAGAGAGGGGGAGGAGCTAAGTCACCCGGGGAGGACTCAGAGTAGAGCCGCTGCTCCTCCACATCGAGAGGAGCCAGTTGAGGTGGCTCGGCCATCTGGTTAGGATGCTTCCTGGACGCCTCCCTGGTGAGGAGTTCCAGGCACGTTCCCAGGTGGGAGCTCCTTGGGGTTCCCCCAAAGGAGCTGGTCTAAGTGGCTGGGGAGAGGGACATCTGGGCCTCCATACTGAAGCTGCTACCCCCAGCGACCCGACCCCGGATAAGAGGAAGAAGATGGATGGATGGATGGATGGATGGATGGATGGATGGATGGATGGAT
Source organism: Cyprinodon variegatus (assembly GCF_000732505.1). Classification (NCBI taxonomy): domain Eukaryota; kingdom Metazoa; phylum Chordata; class Actinopteri; order Cyprinodontiformes; family Cyprinodontidae; genus Cyprinodon; species Cyprinodon variegatus. The sequence goes on from NW_015150751.1 coordinate 347,966, forward strand.
GGATGGATGGATGGATGGATGGATCATGTGAAACTAAAACTTTTCCGCTTTAGTAGTTCTCTATAGAGCAAATTGACAGACAGAAAATATTTTTTTTTATCTTAAATGAAAAATTTGTATTTATTTTTTCCACTCTTGGTATAATTCCTGCTCTAAGTGAGTCGCTCTGTTCGCTAAAGGCATATCTTACACTCCAGTTAACGATTAATCCATTACTAAATTAGTTGATGATTATTTCAATAATCCATCTGTTGGTTTCCTGTTATTCTGCTTCACCTGTTAATAACCTACGTTTGTGGAAAGTAACTTGGATTTAGACTCAGTTTTCCAGTTCTGTTGTGATTGCGCAGCCTGGATCCATCTAAGCTCTGAATCTGAGCTCAGCTCATTCTTCTTTTTGTCGTAGAGGAAATGAAAGCGTTTAAAATGCATCATAGAAGAAAGAAGAGAAAAGAAAAGAGATGGAAGTTGGTGGCTGGTTGGAAACACTTGAATATGTGTCAGTAGGATTTAAATGAAAGCGCATTCATACATAACATCCAACGGAACGATGCATCAGAACAATAAACCTAGTTTGGCTCTAATCGGTGACTTCTTCTTCGTCTGTTCTGCTCTGTTTTTAAGATGCGCCGCGTCGTTTCTGCTGCCTCTTAATTCTCTGTAGAAGTAGCTTTCAAAGCGTCAGGATGCGTATTTATTATATTTGGTGACTGCTGAAGCTCTTTCTCCTCTTCCTCTCTATGCACCCCCCCACCCTGACCGACCGGCTTGGATCAGGAGGATTACCAGGGTTTTGTGTTTCAGTAAGGAGAAAGATGAGGAGGAAGAAAAGAGATAAAGGGGGCAGTAGAAAGGAGGGGGCGGAGGAGCGATGAAGAGGAGAAAAGGAGCATGTTGGCTCAGTGCAGGAGGAGGGAGGAACTCCGGGGATTCTTGTTCTCCTTTCAGCACTTGTGGTTTTCTTTCTCTTTATCCTGTTCTTTAGTTTTTTCTCTGTAAAGCTCTGAGTTCAGCCCGTTTATTGCAGTCAAGTGTGTTTTCAGACTCTCCTTTCAGGCTACAGAGTGGAAACCCAACACCGGACACACCCCTCACTGTCAGACTCTCACACACCCTCAGCATTCCCAGGTGAATTACTGGTCCTCCTCTTCTTTACAATAAATCATATTTACGCAGACGGAGCCAGACTGAAGACTATTAGAGCCATGTTAGCGGATGATTGCCATACACCGCCTCAGATACGTGAAAATGAAACTTCTACATTGTAGTTGTGGTTTATAAACTATTCAGTTATAGTTTCTGTTTATTCCGACTTCAGTGCTTTTGAATAAAAAGATAAAACCAATCCTTTGCAAGCCAGCTAATTAGTAAATGGACCTCAAAATGCATTTCGCCCTGTGAAGCATGGAAGGGACAGCATCATGCTGTGGGACTGCTTCAAGTCAGTGACAACAGGGTGACCGGTCAGAGTTGGTGAGCAGATAGATGGAGCTAGACCTGTTAGGAGCTCCAGATCTGAGGCAGGAGAACCTCCTGAACCATCAGGTCACAGCATAATTTAGAGTGGCCTAGTCAAAGTACAGATGCAGGGTTACCTC
>NW_015150751.1:350522-353418 GCF_000732505.1 Cyprinodon variegatus
TTTGCAGCCTGCCTGAGGTCAATCTGCAGGGCTCTGGCAGTGCTCCTCCTGCTCCTCCTTGCACAAACGTCGAGGTAGCGGTCCCACTGTTGCGTTGATGTCTTCCTATTAGGGGTGGAATGGTTCACAAAATCCACAGTTCGGTTCACGGTTTCGTGGTCATGGTGTTCGGTTCGGTTCAGTATATGTTTATTGTTACACCGAAAAAAAAAAAAATTAATAAATATTTATGAAAAAATTTAAATTAATGAAAAAATCCCCAAAAATTAATGAATTGTAATTATTTTTTATTATCCGCGGAAACCCCAGATCATTTCCGCATGTTTTGCTGCTTTGAATTTATCTTTCGCATGCCCTCTACCATCTCCAAGGTCGCAGTACCGCCACCTTCTGCTCTGGAGTGTAAACGCTTCGCCTATGAGAAAAAGGAGCAGCGCATGAACCGAACGAAACACACGTGAACCGAACCGAGACAGTCGAACCGAACGGTTCGGACGGTTTTCATAAACCGTTCCATCCCTACTTCCTATGGCCTCCTCCGCGTCTCCTGGTGTACAGGCCTGTCTCCTGGTAGCGCCTCCAGCCTCTGGACGCTGACAGACAGCAAATCTGGCCACTGCTTGCATTAATGCAGCATTTTTGGATGAGCTGAACTACCTGAGCCACTTGTGTGAGTTGCAGAGTCCTTCTCATGCTACAGTGAGTATAAAACAGCACCAACCTTCAGCAGAGACCGAAGCATCAGCCTAAAAGCATAGGAACTGAGCAGTGGTCTGTGTTCCCACCTGCAGAACCAATCCTTTATTCAGCGCGTCTTGCTAATTGCCTATAATTTCCACTTGTCTGTTTCATTTGCACAACAGCCTGTAAAATCAGTGCTGCTTCTAAAGTGAACAGTTTGATTCCACAGAAGTTATATTATGTTGTTTATATGTTCCCTTTTTTGAGCAGTGTACTTTATTTATTTATTCTGAAGGTGTGGAGGCTTTTATTTTGAAGTGGCCAAGCTCCACCATCCTTAACATGTAGTGGAAACCCTGAGATGTATATGGAACACATTTCATTGGAGACCTTTAAAGTTGACGTCCACAGATGATCCGACCATGTCAGAGCTACTTTGTTATAAACATTTTCTGAAACATTCAGTAGTTAGATGTTCAGAGAAACCTGGTTCTACAAAGTACTGAAACAATTTACACACTTTTATGATTCCTGTTGAAGTATTTTGTGGTTCTGCTCCTCTTTGTGTCGATGTGTCGCACAGAAATCCCAGTAAAATGCTGTGGGGGGGGGGTTTGCCGTCCATGCATGGAGTTTGAATAGCTGTAAAGACTCTATGAATGTTTCAGAGCCGAGCATCAGCCGCTCGGCTCTCTGCTGGGCTTTACTCTGAATAAATCAAACAGGATTAGATGGACAGGAGGCGTTAATCCATCAGAAAACCAGAAACGAAACCCATCGCTGGGCCGGTCATGAAAATGATTTTTACCCATCAATGCCTGGCCACAGCAAAGTAAATATTGCCTCCAAACATCGAGAGATGGGGATTGTTTTCAGCAGCATTACAGCTGGAGTCCAGTCTGTGGGGAGGAGATAGGAGCGTGTTGGTCTGAGGAGCTTCCTGCTGCCGTAAAAAAAGGTTTAACAGCTGATGTTTTATGTACCGACCTTTATGCTTCAGTTTATAGAACCTAAAGAAATGACTTTATGAAAAAACCAGATAGCTGGAAGATAAAACTCCTTCTTTCACTGTGATTTATAAAAAACAAGAACAGCTGCAATTACGGTGGTGCAGCTTCTCCTGCTCTGACTCAATATTTTTTTAAAATAAGTCATTTTTGCAGATAGCAGGGTTGGCGCGTTGCAGAAAGCAATTCTTGTCATGATGCTCTTCGTTTCATCATTCAGTTTTTAGCTCCAGCAAGGATCTGACTGGATGTTTGCAGCTTCCCTGCAGTAATCCTCACATGGCTGTCGGCTGGAATCGGGTAGAAATCAGTTATCCTAGCATCAGAACTAACTCAAGATGAAAAAAGATAATTAAACACTTACATCTCCTAAGAAGGTTTGAAATTTGATTTATTTTTTAATCATAAGCTGTTATCACAAGAAATCTAAAATGAGGTTTTCCTGAAATGATGAAATCGTTAGAATCAGGATGAGCTCCTGATTGTCAAGTAAAAAAAGACGGATTCTAAGAGTTCGGACTTTAGGATATTGCTTGTTATTTCACCTGCATTTTTCTTCCTATTCTGTTTATTCCCACATCTTCTCCCCTCATTAGTTTTGATCATCTTTTCCCCAGAGGCCTGTTTATTAAGACTTCAGGCCTTCTCTTTCCTGTAGAACATCTAATATATGCAGGGGTTAAGCTCACCACTAATGAAATGGATTTATTACCGGGTTGTGAACTTGTTACTCAGACTAATGTACACATATTTTCATAACTTGCATAATCTTTTATGCGCTTAGTTACTTCCAAGTCTTCCAATTCATGTAATTCCCTACTATAAGTTTTTTTTCTGCAACAGTTCCTGCTAAACCTTTTAGATTTAACCTTCCTGTTAAAGTTTCTGGTCTTCTGTGTTTTTAGAGGGATGATCTGGGCTCTAACTAAACCTTTCTACCTCATAGAACTAGACTTTAAAGAAGCCATTTACCATGAGCTCTCTGCTTGTGCAAAAAACTAATATATTCTGTTGATAACAGAAGCCGCCCAGAAAGCCTCAGTTCAACGGCACGAGTCTTCTTTACATTTTTTCGGTTAGAAATACTTTTTATCTTGATCTCTGAATGTTACAGGGATCCATGACTCGTTAATTCTCCTTTTAACTTAAAGGAAAAGTCCGGTCAGCAAAGAATAATCAATGGATCATTATTTATACCTAAAACTAAT
>NW_015150751.1:354509-356194 GCF_000732505.1 Cyprinodon variegatus
AAAAAGATTCCCGATGCAGAACTTTATAGAACTGTGGTAAAAACATGGCAGACAATCCAAAGACGACCCTGAGACCAGAGTTACCGCCACAGTTCAGCATTTCCCTCCTCATTGGCTCTAATCATAGATTCTCCAAGTAGATTTTACACTTTTAAAACAATCGATGCAGAGTTTGGACATTTAGTCCAGGTTGAGAGGATTTCTCCTCCCTCTGTTGTTTTTCTCGGACACATTAGTTCAGTGAGGAGGTATTAGGGAGTAATTACCCCCCTGCTGGTGATTATTGCTGAAGCTCTGTCTTGATGAATGGAGCCGTCTGCGATCGGTACCCGGCTGCAGCTTCTACTGCAGCTCCACGCAGCTTACAAAGATTCAACATTTTTAGCTCTTTTCTGAAACTTTGTTCTGCATCGATTCATATTAAGCAGTTTAAAAAGTTATGTTTAAAGCTTTAACTGAATAAAAAGCTGAATGTGTAACTAAAAAAAGTTCAGTTTCTGCACAGAGTATATGAGAACATGCAGCTGCGGTCTAAAGAAAGGTGCAGGTGTGGGTTTATAATCAACCCCCCTTACGTCGATACCCCTAAATAAAACCAGCATGCATTATTGTATGCATTTGCTATAATGAAGCTCAGTAAAGGCATGAAATCAAATCAGCCTCAGTTTGTTAAACGTTTATTACATCAGGATAAGGATTTATGACTTGAATGCAGCTGACTTGAGAGTTTATTAGAACTTTTATTGGACAAAGCTGAAGATACGATGCCAAGTAATCACCATACAGCATGAACCTTAACACAGACGTTAATGATTAACCCTCTGATCATGTGAAGCGTTGGTGACTGTCACTGGACCGGACTTCAGCCGCTGGGTGAAAATCCCTTTTCCTCGTTGTTTTTTCTCCTGATTCGCTTCAAACAGAACAAGTTAAGGCAGAGACTGAAGCTTTTCTGAAAACTCACTGGAAAAGAGGAATCTGCCTCTCTGTTCTTTTTCTTTTTAATCTGGAGAAGGGCATTGAATCAAAACGGCGACGTAGGCAGCAGGAGAACTGAATCGATGAGATAAAAGACGCTGAAGTGCTCGATAGAGATGAAGTGGAACTGCTGGAGACGGCTGATAATCAACTCAACTCTTTCCACCCTTTCAGCTCCTTTAAAACCACCCGCCTCCACTACCCTATGGGGGGGTTAAAGTTTACCGGGTTATCAGGAGTAACTCCAGACGACTAAAGTTTATAATGCATTTTTCTTCCCATGGCCTTAAAAAGGGCGACTTCCTTTTTTTAAACGAGCTCTGAGGCCGTCGCATTAATAAAACCGACAGAGCGTTTTCACTTTCTATAATAGAGGCTGCAGTGATAAAAGCTCCTCTGCTGCTATAAAGAGCTAAAACATACAGATCTGCTTCTAAAGCTGTGGCTTTAGTGGGCGTGTTAGAGCGCATGTAAGCAACACCGTCCGTCATTACGATGACATCAAGAGGTACGGAAGAGGATTAGGGACACTGAAAAAAAAAACAGTTAACTGATTTTTTAATTTTATTTCAGTTTAACATGGAAAAAAGTCAGAATTCTGACTTTAATCTCAGAATTCTGACTTTTTTATCAGAATTCTGACTTTTTTTCTCAGAATTCTGACTTTAATCTCAGAATTCTGACTTTTTTCTCAGAATTCTGACTTT
>NW_015150751.1:356713-361032 GCF_000732505.1 Cyprinodon variegatus
CTGACTTTAATCTCAGAATTCTGACTTTAATCTCAGAATTCTGACTTTAATTTCAGAATTCTGACTTTTTTTATTGTCAGAATTCAGTCAGAATTCTGAGATTAAAGTCAGAATTCTGACTTTTTTCTCATACTATACTGAAATAAAATAAAAAAAAATCAGTTAACTTTTTTTTTTTTTCAGTGGCCCTAATCCTCTTCCGTAAAGAGAAGCTCTTTAACTCCACCTGTGCTTTAAACTTAATGGTGCAATATTAGGTTTATGTTTGAATATTTTATCATGAACCATTTTAATTGAATTCAACCAATAAAACGTTTTAATATGTTTTTTAAAAGTGAATTAAATCTGTCTGCTGTAAGAGTTTAGATGTTCCTTCAGTTAAAACCAAAAACTGTTTAACTTCCAATAGTTGAACTTAACTCAGCGAAGACGTCGTCATAAAATGTAAAAACTGTGTCACAGCATCTGGATGGCTCATATATCCCACATCAGACATCACATTGTTGGTTTAAAGTTATTTATATTAGAGCTCTATGCCCATAGAAGTCTGTGTTTATGCAGCGAGTCAACATCGCATATTTAAGAGCCTTTCATCATCATCCCTGGAGCATAACATTTGCTGTAGCTGACAGCAGAAGTGACCCCCGCCCCCCCTCTTTCTTCCTGAGGTTGGGACCTCCTGGGAAACATTCCCCCCCCATTGGCAGTCGACTGGGCAGGAAATTAGTTTTCATCCATGTCTGGGCATAAAGAGAAAGGAATGTGGTGCTGATTTTCTAATGGCTTCTATTCCAGCACTTGTCCATAAATAGCCATGAGTAGCTCTGCTGGGCTTTCAGCGCATGAAGGCATTTTAACTGTTAGAAATGTTTTGACATGTGGTAACGCGCTGTTTTTTCTTCTTCTCTATAAACCATTTCACATCAATCATCTTTCAGCAGAATAATGTCTTCTTTGCGTCTCACTTTTAGACACTTTGGCTCCAAATGAATCGGAGGCTGTTCCATTTCTCCTAATGGTGTTAAATAAAGTTTAGAAATGCCTTTGAAGGGTTTTTATTATAATTACCCAGTACTGACATGTAAACTGTTTGACCTCAGTGTAACCGCCATCGGTTACCAGAACTTTCCCACTTTATTACATTGCTTTTGTTTCTGATTTAGAATGATGTCATCAAGAAGAGGATTCTGGGGAAAATTGGTACCTTCAGTTTGATCTAAACCCCGTTTAGAACAATGTAATAGCGCAGGGATTCCCAAACATTTAACCCAGAGATCACGGATTAGCGGAACACGGTCCGGATCTGGACCCAACCTGATTTAAAACATTTATAAATTACTGCATGTTGTCTGATGACGGTGCTAATTTTACCTGCACTGCTTCTCCTGTTAATACGGTAAAGTCCTCCGGAGCGAGGGCGTAGGTTTGATTTCAGCTTTGGTAGGGACACTATTGGTCCGATGTCATTGGTCCTATAGAAAAATGATGCACGCTCGTTTTTTTATGCTTGACATGAAAATCAGGGTGTATTTTGTTTAAAGAGAAAAGCAGCATTTCTTGCTACATTTATACAAATTTTATAAGCGCTAAACACACTAGATGCTGTTTATCAACGTTTGAATCATCATCGGCTCTGATGAATGAGGAATTAGGACTTTTTTTCACAGGTTTGCATTTGAAATGACCAGCGACTAAGACAGAAAATAAATCTGTGCCTATTTAACAATATATTCAATTTTCAATTCAGTTTATTTCTATATGCCAAATTCACATCATGTCATCTCAGGTCACTTTACAGTTAAACCAGATCATCCGGTCAGATTGATACAAAGTTTTCAGTTTTTACCCACATCTGTATTCTCTGATTCCCATAAACAACATAAAGTTTTAGCTTAATGATAAAATTATTACTAAAATAATAAAGTTTTGCATTATATTCTATTAAAGCCAAGCACCATCCTCTGGTTTCTGATCCTCGTATTTCTCTCAGCTCTATAATAAAAGGAAGGAGGGGGGGGTGATTCAGAGAGCGAGACGATGAGAGGAGAACAGGTACAGGTGAGAGACGAACTAAATATAAAGCGAATAGATGTTAAAGTTCGAGGGGTTGAAAACTGGGGAGAGAATTGGAGTATATGAGCAGAGAGGTGAGGTTTCACCACAGTGAAGAAGGGAAAGGTGATGAAAAGTAAATTAAATGTGAGCACCTATTGAGGCTGAGATGAAACAGGTATCCAGGGGCTGCAGAGGTGCTTTTTATTAAAAGTCACACAGCACCTCTACCTGTGATCCAATAAACGATCCGCTTTGATTGTAGTAGGAGGCTTTCCTCATATTTAATCATGTCACAATGGTTCTTCTAACTATTTTCTCTTTTTATTTTTATGCTCCGTGGAAAAATAAGATTTAGCAACTTCAGATTTTCTTTAGAAAAAATACAAAAAGAGCTGCAGTAACCATGATCACAGTACTTCACTGTCTGAGCTGAGGTCTGGAGGGTATTTACAGACTCCTAGAAAACGTTGGCATTCAGTAAAATCTTAGGAAAACCTGGAAAAATTCCTATAACTCCTGTTAAAATCAGGAAAACTTAACCCGGCTTCTAGTTTCTCAGCTTCACTGAAACCAGACTATGAGTTTCAATCTGATCCAATGATTCGCCAATGGAAAAAACCCAAATTCTGCTTTGTAAAAAAATAACTAGTTATAATGGTTTTAACCCACACAGACATCGGGAGGAAGCTTCAAGCTGTTCAGCCAACAGTTACTTCTATGTTTATCCAACTCTGTCAATCAAAGTTTATGTGGAAGGAAAATGTTTTCCTGTTTACTGAAGTTAAGTCAACTCAGCCGTCTGTCTAGACATTTTAGAGCAGTTCATTCTTCTTTCTATTGATCAGCTTCATGGAGGGACTGTTTTCTTTTCCTAGCATCGTTGCTTGGTATGGAAAGCACATTAAATTAGCACGATATAACAGACAAACTGGCCTCATCAGTGAAACTGTAGAAGATGAGGCCCCAGTAACAGCCATGCAGATGAGCTGAAGGTTCCTATCAAACTCTGGTTCCAGAACATCTTAAGGAACCACAGAATGATTACCTCCATGCCACAATAGTCCCATTTACTCTAGCCTTTTGAGAGCATGCTGAGAACGATCCGAGCGCGGCAAACAAGATAACCGTTGAGTTTAAATGGAACTGAACTGGACCGTGCCAGACACAACCGAACTGCGCTAAATCTGGTACTAGTTCAGCCTTAGGGCTCGGCACGTTTCATCTGAGGCTCGGTTCTATGATGGCAAAGACTTCATGAGCAGACGGCGTCATAGTTACAGTCAAATGACTCATTTTGCGGGTTTTCCGGCGGTTCTGGCTTTGCTAGTCCAAGATCTCTTCATTTGTTCGCAACGCAAACTTCTTCTCAGCCTATTAAGGGTAAACTACATCAAAAGAGCGCGGTGGGACCTGGGGGGATGCAGAGACCGAGGCTCTCATTGAAATTTGGGTGCAGGACCCTATCCAGGCACAGAAGTTCCTGAATGTAGGGCCCTTTAATTTCCGCAATCACGGAATCGCGGACGGAATCGTGGAATTGGCAAATTAACGCGAAATCTAGTGTAAACGCGGAATTTCTACATTTGAAATGAAATTCTGTTTTTGTCTGGAATAAGAACGTACGTCGGGGGGGAAATGCACACCGGGGGGGGACAACCCCTCCCGCTCCGTCATTTCCGCTCACCCTCCCCCATCAGAACATTGAAAAAATGGCGAAGCGGCTCTCCACAGCTCCGCTTTCTGCGAAAAAGTGGAGAAACACGACGCTAAGCCCTGAGTACAGAGCCGAGTAGTTCCATCGTGACTTTTACGTGTCAGCTGAACTATTGTTTTGCAAGTTTTGTCAATATTCCATTGATTGGAAGCGCAGAAAAACATACATAAAACCGAAAAAACTGAATTTTCCAAAATTAAAACCAAAAAAACTGAATTTTCCAAAATTAAAACCGAAAAAACGGAATTTTCCAAAATTAAAACCGAAAAATCCGAATTTGGGAAAAAATAAAACCATTTTTGTTTGTGTAATTCCCAACTTGAGAGCTGTAGTATCGTGGACCGCAGATAGGAGGCGAGGAACCGTGCTAGCGTGATCTGTAAATGGTTGTAAGTACCGAGCTCTGCACGGTTAACTGATCCAAGCTCGGTCTGAACTTGGCATGGATCGGAGGAAATTAGCCTCGTGAGACCATCCTGATCTCGCGAGCTTTCAAGGTTTCACTCGCAGATCAGTCTGGAGACTCTCCGTTAAAGAAAATTTGGAGCCG
>NW_015150751.1:361737-368291 GCF_000732505.1 Cyprinodon variegatus
GTTTAACCTTTCTTATTAAAAATCACCCAAATCTCCTTTAAAAGTCACTCGGTGTCAAACTGTGAAACCATGCAGATATTTTCCTCTGCAGATTTTCTTTCCTCTAACTATTCCAGGCAGCTCTTCTTTTGTTTGCACCAAGTCCAAAGAAAACTTTTGAAGACCTTCCACCAGTCTGGGGAACTATTGATCTGACCGCTATGAGAAACTTTTATGGCTTTAAATAAAACTTTAATGTAATTATGGCAACACTTTAATATAGATCTTTGATACAAAAAAAACCTTGTTTACTGAATTCCTAAAAGGAAAAACGTTGGTTTAACCAGTGAGAAGAGCAAGATAGGAGAGCGACCTTTTCTTCCTGCTACTTTTATAATTGATTTTAACTTTCCGCTCTGAGAGAGAAAGAGAAGAAACTCCCGTTCTGCCTCTCAGGACGATAGATCAGATAGAAGCAGAAGAAAGTGACCGATTCCTCCTCTCTGCCTGCCGATGGGCTGGTTGACGCGCACAGTTGAAAAGTTCAAGGCAATTTGTTTCTCTCTCACACCCAGTCGATACCCTGAGAAATATTTACAGCCTTGGTGTTTTATTATAACAAAGCGGCTACGTGATGCCGATTGCAAAGACATGCAACAGCCGTCACCAATGGTGCAAGGATATAAATACGCCCACCAAGCGTCTCACTTCTGAAGTCTGAAAATGTTTAGTTAAATTAAAATATTATAGGCGCCACTTGGACAGAATATGTCGTGTTAATAAGGCTTCTGATCAGAATAGTTGAACTCTGTATCTGTTTTGCTATTTTTTAACAAAAGGGGCTTTTCAATCTGATTTCTATTTGTTTCCCATTTAGTGCTTTGATGTTTTTTCTTAATTAAAAAAATATACAATAATGTGATAATCCATTTTTTTAATTAAATGAACTATAAAACATGCAGAGGTCTGGAGAAATGTGCATTGGTAAAGAAAAAAAGCCACAATATGAAATACTGAAACCTTTTTGGTTAAAGGTGGAAATGCAGTTGAACCTGTTGTCAAAAAGTATTGAAATTTAAACTCTGTATTTTTAATTTAATACTAACTGAGCATGATATCAATACTGAAGCATTTTTTTTTATTAATTTTAGATACATTACAGTGATATAATCTGAGACAATCTGAAGGTATTGTCAAATACTGTGTTTGCAGTTATTTATCAGTTATTTATCTTGCACTCATTTGCACTGTTATTTAACTAGCGTCTGTAATTATGATGAGAGAACATGTTTCATTTGCAGATTGAAAAAGATGTGAAATGTTTTTTGTGCCTTTGATTATTTAGCTTTTGTTTTTTAATTGACCTGGTATTAATATTCTATTGAGTAATGCATATTTTTATCTATATGGAGTCAACCTGCCCCAACTGGTATTAAACCTGAGGACTAGGGCTGGGTTAAATAATCAATTTAATTGATTTTGAATCGATTCCTTTTGCATTTTTGCAAAATCGATGTCTAGGGAATGAGACGTTTTCTTGGTCACGTGACGTGACGCTTGCGGCGCTCATACGAAAGGAAAACCAGCATGACGGAGCCGGTAATGCAAGCTAACGCTAACTCAACTACAGAAAAATGAAAGTAATAAACTCACCGTTGAGTTAGCGTCAGCTTGCTGGTTTTCCTTCCGTATGAGCGCCGCAAGCGTCACGTCACATGACTAAGAAAACGCAACAGGATTGGCTGGGTGTTGGACGCCTCAATCCATTGCTAATGTCTGTGACCTGAAGTAACCCTTCCCTTTTTACACTGAATTTAGACGCCGAATTTAAGACGGTGAAAATATTGAGTTTGAATTTTTTTATATGCAGATTTTTTTTAACACTGAAAAATAAGTATTGAAAATGTAATCACTTTGAAATAGTAATGTGAATTTTTAGCTTGAAGAGAAAATAACAAATGAAATTTCAACTGTGTAGAAATAATGACAATGAATATTTTTTTAGGCCAAAAATGTGTTCCGAATATATTTTAACACTTAAACAGTAAGAACAAAAAAACAACATTTACATTTCAGTGGCATTTTTAATTAAAATCCCAGCGACACAGATTTACTTCCATAGAGATTGATTACTTTTATAGTGACGCACGTGACGTTCACATTCTGTGACAACGCTTTTCACAAACAAGTTTGCACTTTTGAGACAGTTTTGTTCACGTCTCACGTTTAAACCGTCCGATTTACAAGTTTGCACTTTGTGTTTAATATGACAGGAGAAAATAAAACACACGAGTGTTTAGAAACACAGCTGAAACACTTTCATTGTTGTAAAAACAGATCGAATCGAATTTAAAATCGATTTAGAACTTTGCTGAAAATATCTAGCCCTACTGAGGACCAAAACTGGTTCATTTCAACCTAAATCAGAACCAATTAAATGAAATTTACATCAAGGAAACCAAAACATCATCCATGTTTGTTTCAGTGAATTAACCANCGCCAAATTTAAGACGGTGAAAATATTGAGTTTGAATTTTGAAAGGTTGAATTTTTTTATATGCAGATTTTTTTTAACACTGAAAAATAAGTATTGAAAATGTAATCACTTTGAAATGGTAATGTGAATTTTTAGCTTGAAGAGAAAATAAATGAAATTTCAACTGTGTAGAAATAATGACAATGAATATTTTTTTTGGGTCAAAAATGTGTTCCGAATATATTTTAACACTGAAACAGTAAGAAGAAACGTACAACATTTAAATTTCAGTCTTATTTTTAATTCAAATCCCAGCGACACAGATTTACTTCCATAGAGATTGATTAGTTTTATAGTGACGTTCACATTCTGTGACAACGCTTTTCACAAACAAGTTTGCACTTTTAAGACAGTTTTGTTCAATTCTCACGTTTAAACCGTCCGAGTTACAAGTTTGCACTTTGTGTTTAATATGACAGGATAAAATAAAAAACACACGAGTGTTTAGAAACACAGCTGAAACACTTTCATTGTTGTAAAAACAGATCGAATCTAATTTAAAATCAATTTAGAACTTTGCCGAAAACACCCAGCCCTACTGAGGACCAGAACTGGTTCATTTCAACCTAAATCAGAACTAATTAAATGAAATTTACATAAACGAAACCAAAACATCATCCATGTTTGTTTCAGTGAATTAACCAGCATATATGATGGCAACAGAGGTGGGATAGTGTCTTCTTTTTCTCAAATATCTGCAAAAATATAGTAAATTTCACATCTTTCTTAGTAAAGATGTTGGGTTCCATAGATTTTTTTATGAAACTTGTGCAGACATTTAAAGGACAAAGACTCTAAGCAGGGGAAGGAAGAGATGAAACAAGTAAAGCAATAGATAAGTTGAGAGGAATGCAGCCTGTGAAGCAGTGAAAAGGGAAGCCTTGGTTTGTTATCAGAAACATTCAGAGTGGAAAGAGATGGAGGCACAGATGGCTGAGCGGGCAAAGAAAACACCGACGGACTGCAGAGCTGCAAACACATTCATTTAGATTTATTTACTATTAAAGAACAATTGCATACAGTTTAACAAAGATATTTTTGTCTGACTTTTTGCCAAATTCTAATGTTAAAAAGCAAATATCTTTTTTTCCTTTATAGAGACCGTTGATGGTTAATTTCTTGTGACTGATTGAATTGTTTTCAGAATTTCTTGTGTATTTAATGTCATTATTTATCTTATAGTTTTATTTTAAATGTAAATATTTCAAGCTTATTTTATTTATCCGAAACATCAAAAATTGAGAAATATACATTCTAGACCGTTTGGTCTTTAAATAGTTGAATATGCTGATTATTTGAAGGCTGAAAGTAAAAACATTTGGGCTTTGGAATTTGAAACTTAATTTAATTAGATAACATGGCTGGAATAAAAGCAGGAACTTAAATAATCATCTCTTAACTCCAATTTAATATATTTCAGTTTATTTATATGGCGCCAACTCTCACCACATGTTATCTTAAGGAACTCCGGTGTTTGAATGGATGCCAGAAACATTATTAGTCTTTATTCCTTTATAATTTGGTTGTTTTTGCTAAAGTTTGGAAGGTTCTGACCCTTTGGAGCTAAACTGATGTTTAAGGTAGGTTTGTGCGCTAACTTGATATGGAATAAAAAGGACAGCAAACACTTTTCCTATAATTGTTTCTTAAATTTATTCTCTATGGTTTATTGACTTTATCCCTCAGTGTATCTACTTCAGATCCATTTGAAATAAAATATATTTTCCCAAATTAATATTTTCACAAATTCCCTCTGGAAGGTCAACATAACTATTTATTTTTTATGTTGTTGTTCGATAATGAGACTTTACTGAACTTTACCGCTAAGATGGATGAAGAGAATAATGAGAAAAGCAGTTACCCCGCTGCCTGATGTTACATATTATGCATTCGTCCATATTGGCAATAGGACTTGGATAACAGTGCATTAATGATGCAGTATATGAACTCCTCAGCAGGATACTAATATCCAGCCGTTATAGCCTTTCAAGTTTAGAGGATAACTGAAGGAGAAACTTTATATTAAACGACCCCAAGGCACTTCCAGTCTATATAGCTTTATATTCCAAGTGAAATTGTTTCAATATTGCAAATCTGACTCCTGCTTACTAAATAGATCCTCCTCTCTGCTCCCGTTCTGCCTGAAATGAATGTTGGCAGCAGCGCGATAGGAATCACTCCAGTCAGACCTGATTAATAGTTATCACACTTCCATCTGTGCATTTTGGAGCCGCAGCCAAATATAACTTCTTCCAGACCGGCTCCCTTAATAAACCTGATGTCATCATTTTCTGTTCTCATTGCACAATAATGTCGGATTCCAGGAAAATAATAAAATGCCTGAAGAAAGACAGAACTTTAGATAAATGTAGGACGTTATCTTCTCTACTTTCATCTTAGCATCTTGTATGCTGGACTTTTAAATTGCTTTTTATTCAGCATCAATGCTGAGTGAAATGTTTTTGTTGTTGCTGTATTAATATGACCTGGTTAAATACGCAGATTTTCAGATTAAATGCATTATTTATAATTGTTGCTTTATTCTGCTTTTAATCATTTGTCTGCCTCACCAGTTTCTGCTATTTCCTTTAACCTTTTTCCCTTCAATACAATAACAAATAGTCCTTTTTTAGTTTGTATATCCAAATCCACAGAATACCATAGACTAAAAAATAGCAGAATAAAAGGCACAGACTTAAATTGA
Source organism: Cyprinodon variegatus (assembly GCF_000732505.1). NCBI lineage: Eukaryota > Metazoa > Chordata > Actinopteri > Cyprinodontiformes > Cyprinodontidae > Cyprinodon > Cyprinodon variegatus. The sequence continues at coordinate 366,957 of NW_015150751.1, forward strand.
AGGTTGTTTAATCAAAATGTAATTTGGTTTTTGAAAAATTAAAACAAGTCACCAGAAATGCTTGATAAACTTAGTTTATGCATGCAAAAAAAGAATAAATAAATAAAATAAAAGCAGACCTGCTGTGATAAAAAGGCAAAATCAAGCAGTAATTGCATCGTTATTGATCTGTGTCTTGTCTTGTTTTAGAAGCTGATTGGGTCAGTCTGTTTTTACAGTCAAAGTTTTAGATTTAGTTCATATTTTAAGGAAAAGATCAAAGGTTAGGAAATTAATGTTTTTAACTAGTAAAAACAGCATGGTTGTAGTATTCCCCACTAGCTATCCTGAGTTTTATTCCTAAAGATGAGTACAAACAGAGACCATGGCATTCAAACAGATGTTTCTTTATAAAACTTAAAGAATGTTGGAGCTGCAAATAAAAAATTGGCCCATTATTGATGCATATATATATATATATATATATATATATATATATGTATATATATATATATATATAAGATTTCTATCTATATCATAAGCACTGGAATATCTACTTTAAACCCAAAGCTTTGCGTATAGTCTAGAATGATGTTGTTGGAATGTTCCCAGAAGCTACTAAACCATATTTGTGTTTTTTTGTTTTCATTCCAAAAGATGAGAACAGGCCTGTATCTCCTTTAGCGTTCATACCTGCCATTTGTTTGCAGTGCTGTTGCTGATTGGCCCTGGTGTTGGGACTCGGGGATACAGCCAATTTAACACCAACATCCTCATTTAACTAAGGCGGTCTGCACCACTTAGATCATGGCCTTAGTGTCATCGAATGAGAAGCACTGTTTAAGACAGACGTCAGTTTAGCCAATATAATCCTGTAGAGTCCAGGGTATAGGCCTTACCTGAACTGAGTGCTCCCGATCAGTGATCACCAGAACATCCAGAACAGAGCCCTGCACAGAACAAAGCAGCTGGCTCTCCTCAGAAGGTGGAGGCGACTCTGGCCCTCCCTCTGGCCCTCCCTCTACAGGACGTACTTAGGTTTGCCAAGCCATCTTATCGTTGAACTGAACATCCTGATTCTAATTCTCCATCGCGGTCTCAATGTCCATCAATAATGTTAATGTGCACCCTCTGCACATCAATAACCGCATCAAAGTCTATGATTCTCAAACATTCCCCTCAGAGACACGGCCTACTGTGGCAGCGTCGTCATGTCGCTTGGAAACGTCACAGGATGGCAGCTGCCTGTATGCTGGCTGAAGATCAAGGTATAGAGGTTGAAAAGTAAAGGCAACATGACAGTTCTCTGAGGAGGCCCCATGTTATACAAGCCCACTAACACATGCTACTACCACA
>NW_015150751.1:370323-378341 GCF_000732505.1 Cyprinodon variegatus
ACTACCACATCATGCTACTACCACATCATGGTGATCCCACATGGCAATGCTACATCATGGTAATACCATATGGTAATGCCACATCATGATAGTACCACATAGTTTCCTTTTATTTCATTTCTATGAAGAAATGTTTTTCTAATTAAACTCCTTCCTTAGACCAGTTTTTCTCTGGTTAAAAACCATGGCAGAGTATGAGCCGTTGGAATCACAGCCTAACAGCAGAATAAGGAGATTTATCTGGGTTGGATAAGCAGCTGTGAGACCTCTTGTTCATTTGCAGCTGCAGATAAATCTTTATGATTCATAATGTTTGAGCTTGCTAACCAGCTGCTTTTAAAGTTTGCGATCCAGGCAGGCGCCTGTGATGGATATCAATCTGTGCATCGCTGCATTGCAGGTGTGTGCTTGAGAATGTATGAGCATTTCCCATCAGTCACCTTCTGACTCCCAGTTTCTGTCCAGGCTTCCTTGCAGATGTGTGCTTTGCTCTTATCACATAAACCTAAACACACTGGGTATAATGGAGCGGGGCAAACAGTGCAAAGGCAGGTTCTAGCCATAACATTCCAGCCGTACATCCAGGGCTGTGTGTTATCCGGGTGCAAACCCAGACCTAATTCAATCTCCCACCTTGTTATTTTATTGGCTCTTTTATCTCCCTAAATGTGCAGCGCCTTAGATTACTGCGGTCAGATGTTCAGCCAATCCAGGCTGCGTGGAAACGCTCACCACACCGTTCTACAGGAAAGTGCCACCTGCACGGGTCCCCCAATAATTGGTGTCTGCTCACACGTTATCAGAGGTTCCAGCAGCTCTTTTCTAATTAGCGGTGGGGTGAGCTAACTGCAGAGCTTCACTGCGGGAGGTGTGGCCCGCTGTGATTCTTCTGCACTTCTTATTTTGTTCTCTCAGCAGGTACCGCACAACTCCGGTCTGTGAATATGAACACATGCATGTTCATTTGTACCTTTTTCTAAGTGGGAAAGAAAAGTTTTTATCATTATGTACAAATTTAACAACAACAAAAATGTCCACCCTCTCAACATCATGGTGCTGCAACCACTTTGAAAAAATAAAAAATACTGCGGGTAACTCAGTATTATGGAAACACTCAGTGATATCTGGTTCGATATCTCAGACATCGTTTGTGTAGCCATCATCATAGATCTCACATCCTTCCAGCTTCATATTCAGTCTCGTTGGTAAACCTCATTTAAACAGTTTCATTTCTGGACTCAAACCCAATGATGGAAACGGAAGCTTAACTGCTCCACTCTAGCTTTATTTCGGGAGAACCAGTGTGTCCATGTTCCTAAAATATGATCCCATTGCCCCCCTCAGATGAAAGGAAACTGCTCGGGATGTCCTAAACCTTCCAATACATCAGGACCATTGGTAGCAAAATGGCTTTTGACGTTCCTGCTGAACTTGACCGTTTAGATTGCAATCTTAGGCTTTAAAACATCTGAATCTTTAGACTGTTTTCAATGTGTCTACTTGTGCGTTCTCGTGTGCTCGTGAAACGTCATCATATGGCCAATTTGCTTATTTAATGCGGAATTTAAAAAATCATTTCTGAAGTTGAGAGGACCGCGGCAACCAGTGGACCTCTGAGGCTAACAGCGGCCAGCGCTAACGTTAGCCCGTCTGCAGCAGCCCTCTCTCTGCATAGCCGGGTGTGAAGTACCACTGGCTCTGATGGCAAATTCTTTGTTTTATTAGACAAAATGTTAATTTGATTTCTGTTTATCTGACTGTGTTTATTATTATTCCTCTACTAAATGAAAAAAGTCAGAATTTATTATCTAGAGACTATTAATAACAGGAGGTGAAATGCAGCTCCAGACGAGCTGAGCGTGTGGTGATGTCATCAGTACGCTCCTGTTCCAATTGACCCGTATTTATGCTATGTCATCCTGTTCTTCCTGAGTCCAGACTTTCCTATCTTCTTCTTAAGAACATACTTGGCGAGGACACGAGTCTGTAGTCGCATTCTTGTGAATGGAGAAACATCCTTTGAGCTGGTGATCTCAAATGGAGGATCGTGCTATCGCCACAAACTCTGCGGTCTGGCTAAAAATGTGTTTTTATGGAACGCACAAGACTAAAGACATTTTTTAGCCTATTAATTAGTGTTTTAGCCTTTTTGGGATATTTTTACAAATGCTCTTTTTATAGGAGGAGTTTGTCAGAATAGAAAAATTGAGCCAAAGGCCCAGCTTAGTTTTTTTAATCAGTGAAGCAAAGATGACAATTTACTTCTCTCGCAGAGACAGAATGCAACAGGGACTTTAACTTGATGCGGTGGCTCTGTGGAAGTGCAACGTTAAGCCAGAATAAGGCGGATTTATACTCAGAAACCAGGTCGTCTGCATGTGTGTCGCAGTTAACGCAGATACTCTGCTCCACCTTAGCGGCGTGTTTTGTTTGTATGACCGCCATTGTGGAAAACGACTGGTGAAGATGGACCAGCTAGGTGCGCGAGAACGCTGGGACCCTTTTTCCCCATCGATCCCCGCTATTTTTCACCCTCATGTCTCTCCGTTGCCTCGGCCGTATGTAGACCCACAGCTAGTTCTTGATTGTTCCTCTGGCGTGAAATAACAGCGCAGCCCACGCTTCAATATTTGGCATAAATCAAAACTATCTGCGACAAACTCACTGCGACGCACTGCTGCAGGAGGATAACCAGCCTTTAAGGCTGGAGTTTCACTTCCTCAGCGCCACACAGAACATGGAGGATTTTATTCAGCTGTGGGGTTTTAACAACATTTTATGTATTGTGTCAGATGAAGGACAACTACAATTTAACAAGATCCCTTATTTGATGATTTTTGGTTGACACTTGTTTTACGTCAATAATTGTTTATATGTTTGAATTGTGTTAAGAAAGTGTTAAAAGTAAAATAAAAGTCTGTTTATCTCTGAAGTCTGAAGGTATACAGGGTACGTTTCCAGGCCCGCTGTCATTGGGGATTACTTCTCATCGTGTCCCAGATTGAACCGCGCAGCACTTTAATGCACCGACGCAGACGGAAAGATCTCCGTCTTTCACCGACACCTCATTTCTTTCCCTTTTATCTCTCTCCAGCTCATAAATACGCATTGATATTCACGCAGCACTCCTCTACTTTCTAAGAATGACGCAATCACACATGCTGCCAGTGTTGGCAGAAGGTTTAGGAGGTGAAACATGCGACGTGTTGTTAGTTTAGCGTCATTGATAGCGTGATAGCCTGACACCAGAGGATTCGTTACGCTTTTTTATTTGATGAACTGAAGAAACAGGAATGAAGTTTGTGGAAATGGCCTGTCCCTTTAAATCCAGGTTAAGTGTTAAAGGAGGAGAAGGGAGTCTGATAAGTTCATAAATGTGCATAAGAAGAAACTAATCAGGGAATTCTCTGTAAGAACCTTAGTTTTTCAGGTCTTCTTCCTGTTTTACTTAGAGTTATAATTCCTAATAGGCAGGAACTAAAAAACTAGAGTCAGATTTAATCCGAAACACAACTAGAACTGAGCGACATAGAGCACTTTAATTTAAGGAAGTACTTAAAGCGAACCGGTTCTGTTCTGGTTTACTTTGAGCTGAATATAAGTGAAGGACCTCCAGTCGTTTGGTTTATCCTTCCAGACTGAACATCAGCAGCATCTGCTTCATGCGGAGCTACATTTCCTGCTCTATAATTCAACACTTTGTTGGTGGTGTCTACGCCACTTCCTGCTTGTTTTCACTTCATAATTAAAAGCCACCTTAAGTGGGAGAAGCGATGCCTGGAAAACAGATTACGTGTTTGTATCCGGCTTGATTTAATAGATGCTTGAATTAATTTCAAGCGGAGGCGATGCAGAAGGAAGAGCATGTAGGAAATGTTTTAAAGAGCGAAGAAGAGCCGCTCTTCTCCTGCAGGACATGCAGGAAGGAGAGGGAAGCTCCAGAGGAACCAGTTCAATGTTGGCTGCTGGTGATGGATAAAAGCAAACCTGATCGGTAGTTGGTAAAGGAGCTTTGAAAGCTTTAATGTTTGCTTTTTAAGCTCCAGTTCATTTCCAGTACTGTCGGATAAATAGATCCAGTCAGGTTTAAAGCCTCCTGCGGTGACAGTGGGAAGGAACAACAGAGTCAAACAGTTGTTTTTATGTTTTTAATCAATCAGGCTTTAAAAAAGCTGCAATTAATTCATGATTTTGTCTTTAAGCAGAAGCTTAGAGCCCAAAAATCCAGAAAAAAATCATTTTTTTAATGAAAGACTTGGCTAATTTAGCCTGGATCAGAACAATGATCTCCAACTCACATCCAGACCCGACGGATCAAACAGACATTAAAATCTGGGCGGTCTTCCCAAACCCCCGGCCTTAAACCCTGATCTAAGAGTATCGATGCTTCTTAAAGCTGTTCTCCCATGTTTCAGATGTTGGTCGGGGGCGTTTTTAGAGGCACGCTTCGCTAATGGCGAGGAGGTTTTTCAGAAAAAGCCTCTGACATGGTGAGAGGATGGGAACGTGCTGGATGTCCGACAGGTTGAAATCCTCCACAGCTCAGAGGAATCACTGTTACAGCTGGATTTTAATGAGTCAGAGTGTGTGTGGGGGGGGGGGCTTCCAGCAGCTCTCAGCCTGGGAGGGAGACTTATCTTTGTTTTAATCAGCCTTGAACAGAGGGAAAAGGAGGGCAGGCTCTGCCTCTTTTCTCTTTCTTTGGATCTGTAATAAGCCTTCTTGCTCTAAATCCTTTAATCTGAGCAGGAATGAAGGCCATATCTCTGTCTTCTGGCTCCAGAGAACAATCCTCTCTCTCACACACACACATCTTTACTCCAGCTCTTTTCAAACAGCCTCTGAAACAGAGCCTGCCTTGTTAATGGGAGCTCTTTCTGTCTATCAGTGTATATTTGTGTGAATAAAGGTCAGCAGGGACAGCAGAACGCAAAGTTAAGAAAATCTCCAAATCGTTTCAATTCAGCTTTGGATTAAAAAGAAAAAGAAATGTTCAAATATTTCAACCATACAAAAATCCGGCTTTTATTTCAGCTCCTTTCTTCTCCCACATTCAGAAAATGTTTTTACTCTTCAGCGAGAAGCTGAAAATGTGCAGGACTGGCAGAAATCACTGATTCTTCTGTTTTAATGTATTTTGCTCTTATTTTTGATCCAGAACATCTGTTTGTTTGACTAAAGTTTTCCTGTTTTGTGTTTTCCCAGGCTCTGCTCCTCCACTAAGCCGCCCTTCAGACCGAAGCTGTGATTAGCCCGAATTACCAGGTGATTATTAATCCAACTGTTTAATGATTTTATTCCTTCAGATTATCTGAAGTAGTTTGAATTTCCATTCTGAGCTGCTGTTAGTAATGATCCGTTATCCAGATTGAACGTTTCTTCAGATAATTATGATCCCTGATGTTCAGGTTTGTTGGAGCTTTTCTGTCCCTTTAAGTAATGTGTTGTCTAAAACATCATACATACATACAGGGAAAGAAAGAAGGCACAGAGACAATTAATTTAGTTACTCGCGAGGAGAATAGGAAGGAGACTGCGGAGTTTACAATCTCCACCCCACTCTGCAGTCTTCAGCTTTCTCCTCGCTATTTAATGAAGAAAAGGGGACGTCCCTAATTACACCAGCTGAGGTTTAACTAAAGGGAAAGGGAAACAAAAGGATCTTATTTTAAACCTCAGCACATATGTTAAAACAAAGCATGTGGTTGTTTTTACAACTGAATTGTTCCAAGAACACATGGTTAGAAGAAACATGTGATAGAGGATGATCAGGCCTCCTTCACAACCCGTCCGTTGCATGACCTTTATCTGGAACGATCTTAATCTTAATAAACGATGAATCACACATTATACATCATAATAGTTCATTAGAACACAACCCATGAAAGAGTATAAATAAAATATTTCTAACATTTGTCTTATTTCGAATTATTCAATTAAACCTTTGTACTTTATTCTGATTTAATAAGGTAAGTGACGTATTGGTAGACGTCACAGCGTCAGTTTTTCCAAATGAAATAAAGATGGCAGCTCTATAGATCCGTAACAAATGGATTATTGAGAATATTTATAATCTAAAGCTTAAACTTGAGGCATCTTTTTTTTTTTTTACTAAAAACTCCCTTTAAAAGGGCTGTAACAGTTGTTATCCTCACACATGAGTAATCTTTATTAAATTCGCATCATAAGGGCACTAAGATGTGCATTAGTAAAGAAATGAAATCCTCCACCTGGAGCACAGTGTTTAGGTCTCTCTGAAGGATTTTATCCAGCACGATGAAACGAGGAGGGGGGGGTTCATTCACTTTCAGCTCAAATCAACTCCGACATCCTTTGATCCGTTAAACTCGGCAACAGAACACCTGTCAGCTATGTTCTCTCTCTCTCTTTGGATCCGAGTTTTATCTTTTCATGTTAAACGTATGTCAACGGGAATCTGGATGGAGCCGCGTCTGCAGAGGGCTTCAGTCACAACATCACAAGGACTGAGAAATGAGTTGCAGAGAGATGTCAGGGCGCTCTGACGGCTTTTCCCACGTGGGCCCCAATTCAGCGCCGCAGCAAACGGGCCGCCATGACGGCCGCAAAAAACATCCCTTACTGCTGCTTTGAAGGGAAGCGCTGACAGATGTGATGATTCTAACAAACTCTGCTCAGGTATTAAAGATAATTAAAGCAGCAAAAGCTTGTGCTGGTGAGCCGAGGATTAGAAGTTAAAACACGGTGTCACTCGGCGTGTTATTACTGGGTTAATGGGAGGTGTTCCATAATAAATGTGGGCGTTAATCACTCAGTCCAGCACCGAGGACACGGCCACAAAGTTACATTTACATAGAATAATCTGTACGCAAATTTGCCGACATGAGTTGTGATCCGGTTATCCTCCCTCTCTTTCCGTCTGGCTCCAGCTCTGCACTAACTCTGCTCTGTATTGATGTAAAGTCATATTTATTTAAGGGGATTGATTCGCGTCCTTCCAGGCAGTGGATCTCGCCGCGCTCCTGAGTGCTTTGAGAATAAATTTGCACAGAAGGAGACTTGCTTTAATTTGCCGATCCATCACTGCAGTTATTTGCATTAATTTCTTCACAAAGCTGAGTGAGAGGTCCAGCAAAGATTCTTTATTTAGGATCCGACTCCCAGTCTATTACCTGCCTCCATATTAGGGTCATTCTTTTATTTAAATTTAGCTTCATCTTCTCATTCATTCTAGCTAGCAACCTGTTCCTGCTGAGAACATTCATCCCCTCTGCATCATGCTGCCATCAGCGTGCTTCACCATGGTGAAAAGACATTACATTAAAGGTGTAGAAGACAATCTTTTACCAAAATTAGTGGTCCTCCTGGTGATGTGTTTACGTAAGGCCGTCCTACGTGCTCGTCCCGTTAGCGATCTTTTTCTGCGCTCTTTCAGGCGTATATCTGTGGTGAGCTGCAGTTTCAGACGGTCTTTGAAGCTCACCTTTCTCACCGCGGTTCTTTAAAAATGGCTGAAGGTCGTAAGAGTAAAAGTGTCCAAGAAGTGTATGAGAAGAAAAGAAAGGCCTCAGAAGAGGCAGATATATCCCAGAATGCTTTGCGTGCAAAGTTTTAGGTATGGATGATCCATTGATTATTCCTTGCTGACTAGACTTCACTTTTAAGAAAACTGTAAACATAAATTTTTTTTGGTGTTTTTTTTTTTTTTAATTAACTAATTTCAAATATTAGTTTAATAATCATAAACATTTAGCAATTTTGATGTATAGTTTGATCAATTATAACATTTTTAAAGCACATTTTCTCAGTTTTGACTCTGGCTCTGCAAAATTGTTTTCTTTGTCACACTAATAAACCTTTTATGAAATGAAGCGAGAACTTCAGTAAATAGGTAATTTATATTGGAAATTTACGTTAGTATAACTTGTGGATTAAAAAGATTTTTTGAAGCTAATCCAGAGAGAAAAAGTTATGAATTATGATATTTATTTATTAGGTTTAACTTCAACCCTTTATAGGGTTTAGCTTTTTATCACTAG
>NW_015150751.1:378435-381007 GCF_000732505.1 Cyprinodon variegatus
ACAGTCGAACCGAACGGTTCGGACGGTTTTCATAAACCGTTCCATCCCTTATATATATAGCAAGAAGGTTTTGATTCTCGGCCCGGGGTCTTTCTGCATGGAGTTAGCATGTTCTCCCTGAGCATGCGTGGGTTCTCTCCGGGTACTCTAGCTTCCTCCCACAGTCCAAAGCATGACTGTTAGGTTAATTGACTTCTCTAAATTCTCCTTAGGTGTGAGTGTGTGCGTGAACGGTTGTTTGTCTCTGTGTTGCCCTTCGATTGACTGGAGACCTGTCCATGGTGGACCCCGCTTCTCGCCCGTAGACAGCTGGAGATAGACACCAGCAGCCCTCGCCACCCCAGCAGGGATAAGCGTGACGGGAAATGGATGGATGGATTTCCATTATCATCCGTACCTCAGAGCCAGCTGCTAATTTGACATCTTTCCCAGGCAGAGATCTATTTGAAAATATTTGTTCCTTAAACCTACTCTGTTTCTGTGTTTGAGGTATTTTGACTCTAATGGTTGCTTGACCTTTAACTGGCTTCCTTCCTTGTTTTATCACTGGTCTAAGGGGCCCTCTGTTTTTATTTTTCTCCTCCTAACAGTCGGTCTTTGTCCTGATGTCCACCCGGCTCTGTTTCTGTCCTCTGTGCCGCTGCCCTGCTGAGATGTCACCAACTCCCGCTTTTCAACCATAACATACCAACTTTGTTTACTCAGCACTTTATAATGAACCGAGGTCCACAAAGCTCTGTCCAAATGCAAGAAAATAAGATTAAACGAGTTAAGAAAAAGAGTTAAACCTTTAGAGAGGATGTTTTTAAAAAATCTTCTTAAAATCAGAAAGAGAAGAGGCGTGTCCGGCATGTAAGGGCAGATCATTATTTTATTTTAAAGCAGCCACAGCAAAAACACTGTAGTTTGTTTTTTATATCTAGATCCTTAAAAGCACTCTGACAAAATGACACAAAGCAGCACAATAGTCTCTGATCTGAATTAATAGAGTTTCTTGAGGTTAAGTGAAAATAAGCCACAGATGCAGAGCTGAGAGTTAAACACAGATTTCTACTGGTAAAAATGAGGCTTAACCCGAAAGAATGAGAGAGTTTCTCCAGATTTAGGAACGTCCAGCTTCTAGTTTCCTTTTAAACGGTTTGTGGCTGCCATGTTTCGGTGTTTCTTTCTAAAAGCGTCTCCTCATAATCTGCTGTAAACCAGGTCAGGTTTATAGGCCACCTCTTCACATGTACCCCAACAGCTTCACCCCCAAATTACTCTGAAAGATCAGAGCTTTGTGTTGGCAGCTCCAGCTCACTGCATCTGTTTCTCCTAACTTCTAACTGATGTGGTTCTACGATTGAGGTCACTGTCAGTACGGAAACCTGAGCTTTCTGGCTGAAGAGCAGATTTCCTGCTTCAGCGTTAACACCAAATGTTCTTCCCTCGTGATGCCATTTATTTTTGTGGAAAAGGAATGAAAAACAGCTCCTCAGCATAATGCTGCCACCGCTGTGCTTTACTGTCTGAATGGTGCTAAATCCAGATAAGTAATTTTTTTCTTAAAATAAATGCATTTGTTCTTGGATTGAGGAGATAAAAGACACATTTTTCCAATGGAACAAGACAATTTTCACTTAAAATAAGAAAACATAATTGCATTGTCTTATACCAAGTGCATTTTATCTAATTATCTTATTTTAAAAGTAAAAATACTCTCTCCATTGGCAAACTATCTCATTTAACAACTCAAATTAAGGATAAATACTCTTAATTTAAGACATTTTTACTTATTTCAAGATTGTTTTTCCAATGCAGGTTAGCATCTTCTGCCTTTTGTCTCTAAATGGCTGAAAATGAAAAAACGGTTTAATTAAAATGATTTTCCAGGTTGACATAATTGTGGAAAATTAACTGGAAATCTTTAGTGTTTCCTGCATATGTCTGCTGTTGAGTTGGTCTAAATGTTGCATCCATCCATCTATATCGTTACAGGATCAATATTTAAAGGCCACTATAGTGTTTAGTTGTCATTTAATCTTTTTTTTTCTTATTAATTAAATGGTCCAAATCATTTAGACTTTAGTTATTTCTTCCACCTGAACCAGAGAACCAGATATACCGTTTGTCCCTCTTGCCTCCTGGCAGTCGTATGAGTTACTGCTTGCCGCTAAATGTTATCAGTCCTCGCCTGTCGTTTCCCCTCCACTGAATCTGTGCTGCTTTTCACTTCTTATCTGAACCGAGGAAATAACTGGACTCCCTAAAGAAACTGCTGTCACTGAGCCGCGACACTTTGGGATCGCCTTAGATTGCAGTAGAGACAGAAAGCTGAAATGATGTGTTTCTGTCCACTTTCTGCTCAACGTCCACTGAGAGATTCTTAAAGAGATGCAGCCTGACCGCATGTCTTCCAATAGAGAAACAGCCGCCATGTTTGGTTCTAAAATATGGAGACGTCTTCAGAGCATGATCAATGAATTTAGAGTTAATCAGTAAAGAAATAAAATAAGAATTTCGTTGTTATCACTGAGTCTGGGAGCGGCCATTTTTGCCCAAATATAGTAGCCCCTCCCTCCTGCCATCTTCC
>NW_015150751.1:382350-387689 GCF_000732505.1 Cyprinodon variegatus
AACATTTTTAGCCAGAAATCCATAGACTGCCATGTCGTTTCTAAGTAGAAGCCAAGTCTTATAGTAAACGATATATTTGAAGATAGTAAAGGAAGTTGGATTGCAGGATGAGGGATTAGAAGCTGCTGAGGAGGAAAGGATTAGTTTGATCAAACCGATCCAGATCACACAGCTGTTAATGATTTCCTCTGACCTTTGCTTTTTGATGATCAGATTTCCCTAAACCAGATCAATGGCTTTTTATTCCACTGAATGTAATTTATCAGTCTTTACTCCGTTATTGCAGGTTTCATCCTTCAGCCCTTCATGTCCCCCATTTGTATTTGGTTCCTGTTATCCGTCGGGGAAAATCTTCAGACATAAAACCACAGATATGGGAGCAGCAGTCCGTTTGAATCGGATTATATATCAGGGAGAGAAACTTTATTTTCCTTTGGTCTCAGTACTCCAGGCCCCTCATGAGCCTCTTCAAAAACACCTCAAATATAGTTTGTTCTTCTAGTCTGTTGTCTCTGCAGAATAAATTATGTTACGCTGCTGTAGACTGATGGAAAAGATTGCATGTGTGGGTGTTGATAGATGAGATCTACCTGCTGGGTGTGTGTGTGTGTGTGTGTCCATCCTGTTTGCTGTCTCGGTTTTATGCCCGCTTTCCCTCAGCCATGCTTCTCGTCGTGCTTCTTCATTACCACCAATAAGAAGTCGATTTCCCCCCGGGGTTCCACCAATCATAGCACCTCGCATCCCTCTAGCTCTAGCCAATCAGCATCAATGTTCCTCTGGCTCGATGTCATGAATGGCTAATGCTGCCCAGTGGTCGGCATGAATGTAAATAGCTCTGCACCAACATGGAGGCTTTCCTCTGGAAACTTTTTGGAGGAAGAAAAGCAAAAGTTAGATTTAACAATCAGGAGGTTCTCTCAAAAAGACACCTTTCCAGTTCTTATTGGAAGACCATCCATGATTAGACAGTAAACTGGATGTTTTTACCAAATTCTACACCAGTAGAAGACATTTGTACCATAAAAAATTATTTCTAATTAATTAATACCACATTGTTGGCTTCATATACATTATTTCTGTGTTTTGCACCATGTTTTTGGTCCATTTGTCAATAAACGTAATGATTTTTTTGGTAATTACCATAACAAGACTATTCAACCGAGGATAGGATAGTGGGAGGAAAGAGGTCAGGATAAGACTGGAGTAGCNATTTAGAGCTAAAATTATATTATATGTGCTTTTAGTGTCGTTCTGTTTTGTGAATTCGATGCAATTATTAGCTGGAAAAAACAAGGTTTCTTTACCCTAAATTTACTATCATATCTCTTTTTCAAACAGTATCTGGTCCTTTGTTTTTTTTGAAGGCTCAAAGAGAGACTTGCAGTTTGCAGAACTCTGGTTTAGACACTGTTTTTATTAAAAATGGGCTCTGCTTTTAACAATGAAAAGAAGGAGTCTAATTATCCCTGCTTATCATGCTGAGGAGCAGCACAGCACTCATCACCTGAGGCCTCTGTTTCATTAAAGGCTTTTCAGCTGCTGAGAAAACCTTCATTTACTGCAAGGCTGCACCCCAACATGTGAACATGGTCAGTTTTAAACAAAAACAGGAAATTACTAATGAATAGGAGGCTAATCAGATTTCAGCTCAGTTAGACTAAGGCTGTCACTAGCAACGGATTTGTTTTCTGATTTTCTTAAATTCATTTACCTATAAACACCGATTAGAGCAAGAAGAGGAAGAAAATTGGTTATTTTCCACGCAAAAGTAAGGAAGATTTGACTGAAATAGTACAGATGAGTATAGATTGGATCTATTCTGTGTTTTAATCAGAAATGCAGCCTGGATCCAAAAACGGTCTGTTTTGTAAATAACTCTCTGTAGGGTCAGTTTGTGTCCAGAATGCGTAGGGTTAACAGAGATGTTATGCTACGTTCAGATTGCAACTAAAGCAACTAGTTTACATGCAATGTAAACATGGTTGACGCGCATCAAGGCTCAGCAAAAGGTCCCACAGTGCGTTTTGAGCAGCAAGAGCAGCGTCTCATGAGCTTCTGAGCATCTGAGGCGAGCAATGCGCTTCAGAAGCAGCAGCTGCTGTTGGAGTTGGAAGAAATGTACTTGTTGCTGGACGTGCCTCATCAACCAATCAGAGAAGCTGATCTGGGAGCTGGCAGGGAGTCAGACGCAGCACTGCTGATGCAGAGCGCTATGATCACTCCTCTGAAACAGTTTATTAACGCCTAAATTAACTTCAAATGTAGAAACCTGCCGGCAGAATATGTTGGCTTTTATTATCCTGGTGCTGCAGTTGGGATTACGTACATGAAAACACTAACATCTACTTCCAGCAGCTGCTAATGCTAGCAGAAAACCTGGGCCTGAGGCTGCAGTTGGGCGGGATTCCCAGTGACAGCGCACCGCCCGTGTACGGCGGTCTGAGCGGCTCTGACGCAAAACAATATTAGAAGGCAGGATGGTAATCTGGATGAACTCACTGCACAGATGACTTTCCCACTTAAAAACATGTTCAAACTACTTTCTACCCACTGATCACAGCTAATATAGCTGCCATTGTTCAGGCAAAGAAAGGATAGGGTAGCTCCGCCCAACACGCATCAGACCCACTTTTCCACCGCGCAGCTAGAGCAGCAGAGATGCTTCAGCTGCTCATCAGAACTAAACTTGTACAAGCATCAAAAATGAAGCAGCATGCGCATTGTTCTGCTTCTGCTGCTTGCAGTCTGAACGTAGCATCAGGCTGTAGTAGTAAACTGTATATTTAGAGTGGAGCGCTGTGCTTCCTCAGGGCTGAATTACTGTGATCAGCAGCTATCAGTTAGTGTGTGGCGGCTCTGATGCATGGACATGAAGAAGGATGTTTAGTCCCTAAGAACCAAACATGCATTAAATATTGAATCTGCCACATTTTTACCTGTTAAAGTTCATTTCTGATTTTGGTTATTCTGGTACGACGGATCGGTGAAGTGATTGACGAGGGGTTAAAGAACATCGCATAATAACCATGTGGGATGTTGCATTTTCAATCAAACGTTGCCAACTGGTTCTTCCAGTTTGGTTTCAGATCTTCAGCTCTGCTTCCAGTTGTCGCCATCTTGCCTTTATGGATTGAAAAAAATTAAACAAAGTTAAACGCTGATGGAACCAAAACTGAAATCTATGAGATCAAATTTGGTTTAAGTCTTAGAATTAGGAAACAGCTGGAAAAACCCCCAAAAATAATCATTTCCTGTTGATTAAATCTGTGCATGTTTGAACAACTATAGGCAATCATCCTAACGCTGCAAGAACGATCTAGAAATAAGTTAAAATTTCTTAAATTAAGTGTATTCACCCTTAATTTGAGGAGGTAAATGAGATAGTTTTGCCAATGGAATGAGTAATTTTACTCTTAAAATAAGATAATTAGATAATATGCACCTAAAATAAGACAATGCAATTGTGTTATTTTGTGTAAATTGTCTTGTTCCATTTGCAAAATGTCTCTTTTGCCTCTTCAATCCAAGAACAAATGCACCTATTTTAAGAAAAAATGACTGATCTAGATTTAGATTCTTTGCAGTGGGGGGTTTAACTTGACGCATAAATGCGTAGAAACATGCTAAATGTCAGGAATCTTCAAAGGGTTATTGAATATTTGCTACAAAAACTCAAAATTTTGTCTCTTTGCTGTCTATAAAAATAATTCCCATTTATAGTTTTGTTTCATGTAGATTTCCTGTTGCTTCTCATCAAATGCTGCCAGATTCACTCATGCAGACTTTCTTCTAAACCGTCTCGTATTTCTGGTTCACTTCCAGCCGTACAGATTTGGCTTCATCGCATCACTTCAGAGGAAAATATTAGACATCTTAAACCTCTCCAGGCGTTGAATAGAGAACTTTTAACCACGTCTATCAAATACATCTAATATTTTTTCTTTCCTTTTTAAAAAAAAAATGTTGCCAGAGCCTGCATTTGGAAAGGCAGACAGGAAAGAAAGACATTGAATCAGGAGACTGGCTGCAGATCTGCTTTGTCCCGCGGGATGCGGAGTGTCAGAAAGCCAGGTTTGTTTGAACCCGTTCCCACGGGTCGGGATGTTGAGGGAGGCTCACACACAGAGAAACACGCGATAGGAGGAACAAGGCTTAAGGAGGTTAGACAGAGATGGATTTATTCCCTCGGCTTCCGCAGACATTCCTGGATTCAGTTTCACTCCGAACTTTTCAGGCAGAACTTTCGACTTTTACCAAGTACTGTTTGGACCTGCGGCTTCTGGCAGATTAAAGTTTCCATTACCATCTTCGTATTTTCTCCCGGTTCTCTACCAAATAAGGCTTGCTGGTGTTCTGAGATTTATTGGCAGTTTTATTTCTTTTTTTTTAATTTCCAACCAAGACGAAGCCTTAAATCCAGTTTCTGACTGCTGGATACTGGCACGTTGTTGTGAGATAAAAGAACACCAAGAAGTGATGCTTCTACACAGAAATATTTATCAGTATCTCATCCAAACGGGGGGGCAGAGGAAAAATTAAGCCTCTTTAAGAATCATTTAATCCTCCATTATTAATATCTCATACCTCCACTCTGTATCTACACCCTTTGTTTCCTCCTGCTCTGTGGACCCATCTGTGTAGCATGGGATGTAAGAGAAGCGTATCGCTCAGTTTGCACAGTAAAGGAGCCATGCTGCTCCTGAAACATCCGTCTCAACTGATCAACCTTGTTTGAACCGGCGTTGAAATCTCCCTCCGCATCACATGGAGGCGTGAATTTTCTGCTGTTAGCTGTTTACTCTGGACAAGCTGAGTAAATGTTCCGTAATTCTCCTGATGCTCGGCCTGATTATCCTGGGCTGGTCTGAGTGTTTCACATGCTGCTGATCTACTGGGATTTTCAGACTCAACCGTCTCTCAGGTTTAGTCTGAAAATGTTCTTAATAATAGACGGCGTGCATTGGGCAGCAGCCATTAGACTGGGCCAGAGGTGTAGCCAGGAAATTTTAGTAACGGTGGCCGGCCAATAACCAATGTACACTGAGGGGTGGCCCAAAACGGATAGATGCTGGAACTTCAGGGTAACTGTTGCAAAACAAGAATGAATCAGCACAACATCCATATTTTCTAAATGAAGACTAATTATACTTTCCTACAGGCTTTGCTAACAAACAGATGCATATATTTAAACATCCATGCTGCCTGAATTAAAGGTGTAGCGGAAAAAATTCTTTCAGGTTTGAGTTCTAAATAATCTTATTCATTGTCATTACCTACCTACTTTTATTAATAATCATTTTGCGTAAGATTAATATTTACATGTACTTTTATCTACA
>NW_015150751.1:388169-390381 GCF_000732505.1 Cyprinodon variegatus
GCTGTCCATAGCGTTCCTTGACAGCGTCGTTTCTAAGTCACCAATTTAGTGCTACTTGGTCCCAATGGAATTTCCCATTGGGACCAAGTTTCCCAAACTTGCTTGTGAACCTTCCGCCACAACAATCCCGCCCTCTTGATAATCGACCAATCACATTCACTTTATTCACTGGTGTAAAGTCAGGCACCACTCGGGAGAATTCAGAAATGCGACGGTTGGAACAGCCGCTTCCCTACGACTTTTAATTAGTTATTTATCTCTGATTTCGCTGAAGACTCAGAGAGACGTAATCTTCTCTTTACTCCATATAAGACAAAATCTAGTTCTTAAAAGGGCATTAATTTTGTATTTATCATCTTTAATGTTAGTATATTAATGTGCATAATTAACCACAGTGATTTTGTTGACAATTAATTGTTAAAAATTTGAATGTTAAAAAAAGTTAGAATATTCTACTTGAGAGTATTACTGCTGCCAGTGTCAGCATTAGAGGGAAAATTGGTAGGAGTGGCCAATGATTGCCCCCATCTAGCTCCGCCCCTGGAGCGGATAAACTGGTTCCAGTAACTTTAATAACCACTCATACCACCTGGGGTATAGAGAACATTGTTTCTAGATATGCAGCAACTGGAAGCTTGGAGCAGGTCAGCAATGAATGTAGATTCCCTTTCAGCGAAGAACAAGAAACTGAGGCTAGAATTCGACCTGATGTCTGGTTTTTATGACCAGGACGAGGCGTGGTACCTAAAGTCTGAGATCCATGCCGTGTTTTACAAGGATCCGGCATATCGGTTGAACACACACTGTCCTCCTATTACAGTCATTTGAGTCTGATGTTTGGGTTGAATATTGATGTTTGGGTTAACATCTGATGTTTGGGTTGAATCAGAATCAGAATCAGAATCAGAATCGGGTTTATTGCCATTGTTAGTGTTGTGAACCTCTTCACTAACAATGGCAATAAACCCGATTCTGATTCTGATTCTGATTCTGATTCAACCCAAACATCAGTGGGAATTTCTGTTCTTTATTCTCATCTCCATGCCAAAAAAAATCCTAATTTAAGCAAAGTATAACATTAGAAGTTGGGAAACTTGTAGGAAAAAAGCTGTGGAAATGAGTTTTCCCTTTTTGTGTGAATCAAATCTTAAAAATTAGATTGGATCTTTCTATGTATATAACAGAATTACATCTTTTTTTTTTTAAGTTTTAATAAATAAAGCTAAATAATTCAGACTCTTTTGTGCGATCATACTTTGCTATTAGAGCAGTTAAAGGTGCTTCTTAAATTTCCCCAGGAGGTAATCTCCCTCCCTAACGCTGTAGGAAGTGGGAATCTTATCCGCTTCTCAGTCCAGCCGTTATTTCATTCCTTTCTACCCTCGCAAACAGTGAAACGCTTTAAAACGCTGAGCCAGCGGCACAAAGGGTTCATTGACGCTGCTTATCTTTTAAGTAATCATACTTTTTGTTAGCAATAATTATCCTAAATCCCCGTAATAGCCCTTCAATGGTTTAATTATGTTTATATTGTGTGGCAAGGTTCTCATGATTAACCAGCTTTGAATGGAGGATTTATCTCAACATTTAACATCCATCAAATCCCATCTGCTGTTCCAGAGAAGAGCCCAAACATGCAAAACACCTTCCACACTGTTTATTCCACTCCTGACAGCAGCCATGCTTACAGATCCCACGCTGGAGGATGAAAGGAGGGAAAAAGTGCTTCAGGGAGGAAAGGAAAGAGGGTGAGCGGGCTTGGAGGGCGCACAGAGACGGCTCCTGTTCGGAAAAACGGAAGCTGATTTTCCTGCTTTGATGTCGCAGATCCATAACAGGCCCTGGGAGGAACATGGATGCTGCTTTCTGGCTTCATTTAAAGGAAGAAGAATAAAAAGTATAACATAGAATGACTGAAAGGATCAACTACAGTAAAACAAATACGAATATATTACATTTAAGTTTAACTGCTAAAATGATTCTATAGCAAACGATGGAAGAGTTTGGAGACGCCTGCTAGACCTTAAAGGAAAAGTCTGGTCAGCGGGAATTGATCAATGGATCATTATTTATACCTAAAACTAATATGTTTGAGGTGATTTAATGAATTTAGTGTTAATCAGTAAAAAAAATAATAATTTTCGTCGCGATTACTGAGTCTGGGAGCGGCCATTTTAGCCCAAATATAGTAACTAGGGATGCACGATATAAT
>NW_015150751.1:391606-397533 GCF_000732505.1 Cyprinodon variegatus
TGCCAGATTTTATGGGTTTTTCTGTTTTCTGATTGTTTTTGGAGCAAAATGAGAAGCGAACTCAGAGAACCTTTGAATGAAGAACCACCACAGCAGGTAGCAGAGCTCTTCAGCTGATCTCATAGTCAGAGCTGAATTACCTTATATACACCTTATTTATCCTCTGATTCTCACGACTCTAATCCAGATCTAATGACTGCAGCAAATGGATTCACACTTTATAAGGACCACTACATAGGAGCTTCACATTTCAGCTCCACAGACTGTAGAAATCCCTTTAATCATGTAGATGAAGCACTGATCTATTTGTCCATCATCCACTTATGAAAAATACACCAAGATCAATTGTGGGCGCAGAACTGGAGGTGAACTTTTGGTTCCCAAAGGAACTTTTTCCATTTTACCTCAATCTGTGGGATTACCTCTGGAATTAATTGGAGCTGAGACGATGAGTCAAGCCTTCTCCTCCAACATCAGTGTCTGACCTCCTAAATGTGCTCTTAAATAAAAATAACATTAAAAATCCTACCAAACAGATCATCTGAAGCCATTAAAGCTGGAAATGCCGACATCTTATAAAACACTGAAGTTTATACGCAAAGACGGGCAAACAAATAGCTGTAGCTGTTCCTTTTATTTCCTGATTATTCATTGCATTGCTGCTTAAAAGAAAGAAGAAAAGGTTTCTGCATATATCTTGTGAAAAGCTTCAAAGTCTGCATTGCAGCCACTAAAACACTCCACTCTTGATATCCATTGACGGGTAATTTAGGAGAGCAGGTGGGCAGGCAGATAAGTCTTGTCACAGTAATAAATCCCGCGGCGCTGAGGTGAATTCAATATGCAGCCAGCAGAACGACAGTGGACGTGCCGTCCAGTTGACCCCCCCGTCAGAATTATCTGACGCCTGCTGTAAAAACGAGGAAAAAAACCCGACCACAAGGACTGGAATAAATTAACCAAACATGACTTTAAGGGCCGGGATCCATCGGAGCGAAGGCGGGGGATAATGAGAGGCAGCTTTATGATCCAGATTTGAAAGTGAAAGTAAATAACTGGAGGTTTTCCTGGACAAGGCTTTGAATTAGAGCACAGCGCCGTTTTATGTTGATGTTTTTACAGCCAACATGACGTGAAGCCCTGTTTTGCAGCCACAGGCCACAGCTATAATTAAACACTCCCAGTCGGACTAATGGAAGGAAAAGCTCACTCTGTCAGCCGGCTAATTGCTCCACTCACTCTCTTGTTTTCAGACACACTCTCTCTTATTTAGTCTTTTCTAATCTAATCTGGTTCAGCGACCTCCACCTCCACTCTTCCTCCAGTTAAGGATGTTCTTGGTTTAATGGGAAACTCCTGATTATTAACTCTGCTTTCTTTTTGCTCTCAGCGTTTTTTTGGACGTTAAAGCTACATATAAACCTAAAACTACTTCAATTTTAAACTTATGAGATTAGCTCCAGAAAAGTTTGGTAAGGGGAACGTTTTCACATCGTTTATCCACTATCTTAGTGTATAATGTCTATCTGAAATAATATAATAACCATTTATACTATTTCAGTTCCTTTCAGATCATTTAAAATATTATTTTCACTAGAAAAGCACATTTTTAAAGCAAATTTTTTCAGTTTTGACTCTGGCTCTGCAAAATTGTTTACTTTGTCACACTGATAAACCTTTTATGAAATGAAGGGAGAACTTCAGTAAATAGGTCAATTATATTGGAAATTTACGTTAGTATAACTTGTGGATTAAAAAGATTTTTTGAAGCTAATCCAGAGAGAAAAAGTTATGAATTATGATATTTATTTATTAGGTTGAACTTCAACCCTTTATAGGGTTTAGCTTTTTATCACTAGTGTTTTTTATCACCTGTATACCCTTGCAAATGGAGCCCCCCCCATATATTACCTACTGTGAATTAAGTTGGAAAAAAAACAGTTAACAAGAAAAAAACGTAAAAAGCTAAAAGGTAAAGTTAAAAAGTTAATAAGCATAGTTAACTATTATATTTACTTTACTTGGATTTAGATTTTACATATGCATAGATATACATACATATATACAGAAGAACTATATGTGTATATATTTTATCTCTTTTTATTCTAGTTTTTATCTTTATTATATTGTGTAGGTGGATGTGTGTGTGTATATATATATATATATATATATATAAAACTGTAACTGGAGCGTGTAACAAAAGCTATTTCCCTCTGGGATTATTCAAGTATTTCTGATTCTGATATTTAGGTTTATAAACTAAAAAATGTAATGTAATGGCATTAATGCCTCTAAGGTTATGTAGGACCAAAAAAAATGTGTTTCTTTCACTTTCAGTGTTTTTCATGAATCTCATATATAGAAATTTTCCTTTATATATTCGGGCAAGTTGGCGTTTCTTGTTATTAAATTAATATTAATAATTTTGCCATCTNTTACATATGCATAGATATACATACATATATACAGAAGAACTATATGTGTATATATTTTATCTCTTTTTATTCCAGTTTTTATCTTTATTATATTGTGTAGGTGGATGTGTGTGTGTATATATATATATATATATATATATATATATATAAAACTGTAACTGGAGCGTGTAACAAAAGCTATTTCCCTCTGGGATTATTAAAGTATTTCTGATTAATTAATGCCTCTAAGGTTATGTAGGACCAAAAAAAATGTGTTTCTTTCACTTTCAGTGTTTTTCATGAATCTCATATATAGAAATTTTCCTTTTATATATTTGGGCAAGTTGGCGTTTCTTGTTATTAAATTGACATTAATAATTTTGCCATCTCGTACCATGTCTTTCGGGTGTGCTGTTCTTTTTTCATCTCGTTACAGGTGATGAAGCAGACTGAAAATGTTTTGTCTCCTTTCTATCTCTTCTTTCTTTCATCTTTTCTCTTTTTTCCTTTTCTTCTTCTGTTTTTCTGCTCTACTTACATTGCAGTGTCCATATAAACTGTAAAGCTCCCTGCATAATTATAATAAAGCAATTTATATGCATGAAACAAATGGAGCTATATGGCGATAGCGGTACTGCTACACTTGTTAAAGTAAAATCTGTTGGGCTCTTTTTGGCATCAAGACAATTATTCTTATTGCCACATTGCCAGACAGAACACTGTAAAAAAAAATAATAATAATAATAATTCTGCCATCAAAATATCCATATTTTTTTTAATCTTACAAAAGTAATAAGGTCTTGTCCTGGTTCTTATAACACTATTGGCTTGAAATGTAGATTTTCAATGAATTTCACTGAGTGCCCTGTAAAGGGTTAACGAGCCCTGCCAAGACGATGTATGAATGTTGACCACTAGGGGGAACCTGGACGTTACACCTAACTCAAAATGTTCCAATCTATAGAGATTGCCATTTATTGTTCAGTTTGTTGCATTCTAAAACTTCACCTCTAGGTGTCTCCAAAACAAAACTATTTTTTTAAAATCCTGTTTTTTTTGTGTCTGTCTTACAGATACCATGGAGCAGTGGTGGAGGTGGCACTTCGCAGTGGTTACCATGGTTACAGTGTACTTCAGTTCATGTCAGTGCGACAACAGAGTGTTTCCATCGGAAACGCTGATCAACAACGTGGTGGCAAACCCCGCCACAGGCCGCCTATACGTGGGCGCAGTCAACCGCCTCTACCAGCTCAGCTCCGACCTGGAGCTGGAATCCCGCACAGAGACGGGCCCACAGCGGGACAGCAAGTCGTGCACGCCGCCCATTACCGAGTCCTGCACCGAGGCAAAGGAAACGAACAATTACAACAAACTGCTGCTGATCCATCCGGACAAAAACCAGCTGGTGGTCTGCGGCAGCATCTTCAGAGGCATCTGCTCTCTGAGGAACCTGAGCAGAGTGGAGCAGCGTATTTACTACAGCGACAGCAACGGGGAGAAGTCGTACGTGGCGAGCGCTGAGGAGGTCGTCTCCGTCGTAGGAGTGATGTCATACTTCAAAACTGAAAATAAAAGGCTCCCAGTTTTCTTGGTGAGAAGAAAAAACATCCTGGACCAACATCTTTATATATGAGCTGCTTTCTGTAGGTGTAGAAACAAACTTCTACGGTAGATTTAAGCACTCTCTCCTCTTTACTCCTTCACTTCCATCTCCTTGCCACTGCATTGAAATTTATCCCAAATCTATTCCTATAAATTATTTTGATATATATCAAGCAGAGATTTCCGCTCATTGCTGTAAACCTAAATCAGGATATTTTAAGACAATATAGATTTGAGATCTCTGTCAAAGACTCCTTCTCCTGCTCTCTGTGTTAGGTTGGTAAAGGGTACGGTGGCCATGACAGTACCAAGCTGATCTCCACCCGCCTCCTGGAGTCAGTACCAGAGAATGAGTGGGTGGAGTTCGACAGCATCATCGAAGCCTCGTCGGTCCAGGCCAATTCCTTCATCCAGCGCTACCAGCACGACTTTCGCTTCGCCTTTAACGACAGCGGCTTCGTCTACTTCCTGTTCTCCAGGACCATTTCCTTGCAGGACAACAAGAACTACACCTTCATCTCCAGGATGTGTGAGGACGATCACCACTACTACTCATACACCGAGCTGCAGCTGAACTGCAGCAGCGAAACCAAGAACTACAACAAAGTTCAGGTGAGGAGAAGCAGACGGCGTAAATGTTTAGACGTCGGCTCAACAACTGATTAACGTGAGCGAGCTGCAATCTGTCGTCTCTGATCTTCCAGGCTGCTTTCGTTGGACCAGCTGGGAAAGTTCTGGCGCAGCGTTATGGAACCATTTCAGCTTCAGACAAAGTTCTGTTCGCCACCTTCACCTCTGATGACGACTCCTCCGCTTTGTGTATGACGCCTTTTCCTGTTTTAGTTACATCACTGAAATAGATTAGATTATTCAGAGTAGATGGAGGAAATCTTTTTCCTGCCACCGTTGGTGTTTTAAATCATTCCTTTGGCTTAAAAAAAATATTCCTGAAGGCTATTTTTGTCACTTTGCAGATTTAATCTGATAAAGGAGCCTTAAATCAAGACTGATATTTGCTCAGAGAAAAACAAATGGAAAGTGTGAAGAAATCTCATCATGTTTAATGAAAAAACACATTTTTGCAAACAGAAACTGTTTTAAACTGATGAAAATGTAAAAATCTATAAGAAAATGGCAAAACTCCATAATATATTGCTCTTCATAGAGATTTATTCCAGACACTGAGCTTTTTTATTTTTATTTTTGAAGAGACAAAGGAAGTTTGATCCGTCCAAGGGTAGTGGCCAGTGGCGGCGGGTGTCTATAAATTGAAAATAGACTTATACCAAAAAACTAATCAAACGTATACTAAGTTATCACACCAGTATATTTATATGAATGCCAACAACAAAAACATAAAAACAAAACATAATTTCATTTCCAGGTTTACTTTTTGCACATAAATATTTGCCTTCTGAGGCTGTGAAGATAAATCTGTTTTGCATTCTCCAACATTGTCTCACAAACCTAAAAAAATTAATGTACCAGTTTACCAGCTATTAATCAGCTTTATATATTTTTTATCTATAATAACTATTTATTTAAGAGCACCTATGCAAATGAACAAACATCTAGAAAAAAGTAGACTATATTCTATTATTTTCCATGTGAATCCTAAATCGTTCATTCGAGGGAATTCAATACAAAAATACTTTATTAATCTGAAAGTGAAACTGAATTTTGTGTTAATTTATGGTCAGTTTTTCAACAAATTGTTATTGATGTTAACAGCTGTAGGGTGGAAGGATCTTCTGTAGGAGTCTGTGTTGCACCGGATCTGGAAAAGCTTCTTAACTGAAGACAATCTTCTAAAGAGATGCTCACTGTTCTGGTTCTTCACTTTGTGTGAGATCATCTCCAGAGGTTTTAGATGAGTTCCTCTATTGATTCTTAAAGGCTTCTTTAAATTTC
>NW_015150751.1:399939-404780 GCF_000732505.1 Cyprinodon variegatus
ATTTAGAGCTAAAATTATATTATATGTGCTTTTAGTGTCGTTCTGTTTTGTGAATTCGATGCAATTATTAGCTGGAAAAAACAAGGTTTCTTTACCCTAAATTTACTATCATATCTCTTTTTCAAACAGTATCTGGTCCTTTGTTTTTTTTGAAGGCTCAAAGAGAGACTTGCAGTTTGCAGAACTCTGGTTTAGACACTGTTTTTATTAAAAATGGGCTCTGCTTTTAACAATGAAAAGAAGGAGTCTAATTATCCCTGCTTATCATGCTGAGGAGCAGCACAGCACTCATCACCTGAGGCCTCTGTTTCATTAAAGGCTTTTCAGCTGCTGAGAAAACCTTCATTTACTGCAAGGCTGCACCCCAACATGTGAACATGGTCAGTTTTAAACAAAAACAGGAAATTACTAATGAATAGGAGGCTAATCAGATTTCAGCTCAGTTAGACTAAGGCTGTCACTAGCAACGGATTTGTTTTCTGATTTTCTTAAATTCATTTACCTATAAACACCGATTAGAGCAAGAAGAGGAAGAAAATTGGTTATTTTCCACGCAAAAGTAAGGAAGATTTGACTGAAATAGTACAGATGAGTATAGATTGGATCTATTCTGTGTTTTAATCAGAAATGCAGCCTGGATCCAAAAACGGTCTGTTTTGTAAATAACTCTCTGTAGGGTCAGTTTGTGTCCAGAATGCGTAGGGTTAACAGAGATGTTATGCTACGTTCAGATTGCAACTAAAGCAACTAGTTTACATGCAATGTAAACATGGTTGACGCGCATCAAGGCTCAGCAAAAGGTCCCACAGTGCGTTTTGAGCAGCAAGAGCAGCGTCTCATGAGCTTCTGAGCATCTGAGGCGAGCAATGCGCTTCAGAAGCAGCAGCTGCTGTTGGAGTTGGAAGAAATGTACTTGTTGCTGGACGTGCCTCATCAACCAATCAGAGAAGCTGATCTGGGAGCTGGCAGGGAGTCAGACGCAGCACTGCTGATGCAGAGCGCTATGATCACTCCTCTGAAACAATTTATTAACGCCTAAATTAAATTAAAATGCCGAAATCTGCCAGCAAAAGATGTTAGATTTTTTTATTTTGATGCCTGCAGTTTGAATTACGTACGTGAATAACGCTTTACTGCAGCCGCGAACAGTAGCGGAACATCGCAAAGAGGCGAGCGGGCCTGAGGCAGCTGCTGCTGGGGATTCCCACTGATAGCGCACCGCCGCTATGTGGGGGTCTGAGCGACTCTGACAGTAATCTTAATCTTGATAAAGTCGCTGCACAGACTATGATTTCAGGTGGACTTTCTCACTTTAAACATATTAAAACTTTTTACCCTCTGATCACCGAAAATATACCTGGAAAATGATCTAGAAATAAGTTAATATTTCTCAAATTAAGTGTATTCACCCTTAATTTGAGTCGGTAAATGAGATGATTTGCCAATGGAGTATTTTTACTAAATTTTATCTAAATAAGATATTTAGATAAAATGCACTTGAAATAAGACCTTGGAACGGTGTTTTCTTATTTTAAATGTAAATTGTCTTGTTCCATTGGCAAAATGTCTCTTTTACCTTTTCAGTTCAAGAACAAATGCACTTATGTTAAGAAAAAATGACTTATCTAGATTTAGATTTTTCCGGTGTAGCAAAGCTGAACACAGGAGCAGCAGAAGCATCAGACTCTTCTGGACACACTTCATTGGACGTGCTTTAGGACCGTCAAAGATGCTCTTGACCCGCATCTGACCCTAATGTATCAAAAATAAAGCAAGGCACGTGTTTTTGCTGCCTCTGCTGCGTGGGATCATTAGCTTCCCTTTTCCCAATGGAGGGAAGCCTCCTAACCAGTAGGGGCTGGTGGAGTTTTACCGGGTGGGGCTGTAACTTCAAAATAGACATATACCAAAAATATACCAATCAAATGTATACTAAGCTATCAAACCAGTATATTTACATCAATGCCAACAACAGAAAGCAACATTTCTGCATGTTCTGCTTTAAGTCAGTCCTTGCTGTCTTTATCCATGCTGGGTCAGTTCCTGACGTTTGAAAAAAGGAGGCAGGGAAGGCAGGATAAAGCTTTAGCCTCGCTGCATGCAGTTAGCCTAGCCCTGTAGCTAAATAATCCTATCAACCTGTCAATCAGCCGCACTTCATAACAGACGACTGTGACGTCCGCGCTGTGGAGGGAGGTGGTGTGCGAATAAAGTTGCTTTCAGCTCTGAGTGCAGGAGAGATTTTTTCGCACCAATGTCACCAATCCGCCGACGAATGAAACGGCTTTACTCGACATTAAAGATTAAATATTTATCTGGCACATCTGAAAATATATATTGATATATTTAAAAATATTTTTATTTTATACTTCAATTTTAGTTTTTTCATATCTTAATCAAGGTCTTTTTTAATGTGGATATTTGCAAATAGATTGGCACCTCAGAAGCTCTATGAGAACACAGAGTTCACTGATTGGGTGTCAGAGAATCCAGTCCCAATTTGACCAAATTTAGATCCTGAAAGTTTGACTGAAATCTGGCAAAAGAGAATAAAAAGAAAACTTTTGGAACTGAACCGCTTTATTGTTTCATGATTTAAAGATCAAACATGTAAGGAAGCCTAACTGGGTCAGTGTAGCTTATTAAGTGACTCATTTAGGATTAGAAGGTAAAGAAAAACAGTCTAAAATAATGATGAAAGCAGTCATCAAATTCACTTATAAAGACTCTGCAGCAGACAGACGATTGGTTTACTTTAAAGTATCCAAAATAAAACAAACCTTCTCTAAACATTAAATGATTTTATAGAAATTAAACTACATCAGTGATGTTCCCGCTCTCTTAGGCTTCTGCTTTGCTAATGTTTCCTGTTTGTCACTCATAGATTAGTCTCCCTTAAAGTAAATTTTTTTATGCATATATTTAGATTCTTTCTTTAGTTTATGTTTATTGTTTATAAATGTCTAGAAACGGATGGAAAAACCCAGAACATAAAGTCAGAAGCTTAAAACGAACACAGGGTGGTTTTATTGCTGCCATCAGCTCAACTGCACCTTCTGGATGTCGTCTCTTCTGCTGCAGGTACCAGATCTGCTCGGGGAGATTATGATGTCATCATAAGGCAACTCCACTCGGACAAACTGTGTTGCACCCGTTTCTTAAAGATCAAATCTCTTGTAGTCTCAACATATTATTCCCTATATTTGCTATTATTTTACATTTAATTGGTGATGTGATTAAGTAGAAAACAATCATTCTAAGTCTTGAAATGAAAGTGCCGCCTTTTAGGGCAGATTGAGCTCTGCCATTTAAAAAGATGACTAAACAAATCTTAGCTAATTTTTATTCTTTTTATTAAGATCTGAGGACAGAAAGGAGAAATGAAACATCTCAAAAACGGCTTTCGTAGGCTTTCTTTTACTGGTATAAAACGAACGGTTGCTGTTGACACAAAGTTAAAAGTAGTGTAGCTTAATATGGCTAACTGAGCGAGCTAAAAGAGGCTAACCTGTTAGCTACTGAGCACAGCTAGCCACAGCGCTACCCAGCTCCCCCCCTTCATATCACGGTCGAACAGTAACTTTGTTCACCATAAACAGATTTTTTCAGTTTTTTTATCCATCAGGTAAAACTTCATTAGTCATTAGACATGCTAACGCTACAGATGCTCCCGACTGGGCACACTGACGCTGCATTATGTTATTACCGTTGTCTGGGCGACCATAATGGTTTATATCATGTGATAACGTTCAGCCAATCATGTGGCGTAACGCTGGCATGAAGCAGGACCAAGCAAATCTGGTAGCTACACAGGATAGAACCTCAAATGCTTATGTTTAATGTTGCTTAACTTTAAATTTAAAATAGAGAAAAAACACTTTGATTCTTTAGATCAGTTTAAAAACATTTTGTTTGTTAGAACAAATTCCAGTGGAGCGAACCGAATTCACAAGCCAAACTTAAGCCGGTGTTCTGTCAGACTAGCATACCCATAGTCAATACGCATACACAATACATCAGATTTGTGTTTATCCCTTTAGTTTTTTATGAAAAGTAGACTTTAAACGACCTCAACGGGCGGGTGTCCCTTTAGCCATGAACAAAAATAACAATTTAAGGTCAGATTGCCATTTGCTTAAAAAAACACTAAAAATGAAGTAATTAAATAGTTTTTTTTGTACACGATTAAAGGAATACACATCCGTTGGGGTAGTTTTAAGTGTATTTTTCGTACTTAACTAAAGGGATAAACGGGTATTGACTAGTGTTGCACCGATGCCATTTTTTGACCCGATACCTGGCTGTTCAGTATTGGCCAATACCATCTGTTTGAAATTGACGTGTGCGTATCTATAAAGAACTGCAGACTACTTGGATGTAAAATAATTTCCATCATGGCTTCGTCAAGCTGCTGCCTACCTTTGTGAAGGAGGAAAAAGACTAATTCAAAGTTTTAATTGCCTCCCTGGAATGAGTGACAATAGTTGAAGAAACTTTTGGCTCTCTAAATGGTATCGGTCCTATTTGTTGGTACTCGCTGATACCGATACCAGTGCTGGATTGGGCCCCGGCTGATGCTGGTATCGGTGCACCACTAGTATTGACCATGGGTATGCTGGTCTGACAGAACACCGGGACAGATAGAGGAAGAACTCCACTAACTGCAACTGTATGCTTAGCAGAGATGGGAAGTAACGAAGTACAAATACTTTGTTACTGTACTCAAGTAGGTCTTTCTGATATTTTTACTTTACTTTTATTCTTATGGTGACTTTTTACTTCTACTCCTTACATTTTTACACAAATATCTGTACTTTCTACTCCTTACATTTTAAAAAATT
>NW_015150751.1:405154-406437 GCF_000732505.1 Cyprinodon variegatus
TTTACTCAAGTACGGAAAGTGAGTACTTTTGCCATCTCGGACGCTTACTGTAGGATGAGAGTTTGTGGATTTCAGGTGGATGGAAGCAGGATAAGTTTTGGGTTTTTTCTCTGCAGTTGCTGAAGGTGCATTTGTCGGCTCATCCCGAAATGTACGAGCGGATGTCGAGCGAAGTCACGGGAGGCAAGGTCAACAAGAACCTTCTGTTGGATTCCAGCCTCCAACACCTGTACATCACCTCGGAGAGAAAGGTCAGTCCCTCTCACGCTCCTGCCGGATTGATTATTCATTAAACTGGATCCATGTCTCTCCTCTTCCATCCGCCTAACGCCTCAGCGCCGCCGTACACCGCTCAGAAGGTCGAAGCGTCGTCGCCCGCTTGCTCCCGTCTTCCTCTTTCATCCATCAGCCTGCTGACTTAATGAGCCCTTCATTTATTCTCTCTGCCTTATTTGATCATTTATTCATTCTGTCGACGAGCACCAACACATCCGTCTACATTACCGCACACAAGTCGCTCATTGATTTATTCACTCTGTGTTTCTCGGTGGCCCCGCTCGTTTTCCAGCTCTCCTTTTTCTCTCCGTCATCCGTCTTTCTTTGCTTTGTCCTTTCATCTTTCCGTCGCCATCCCTCTCAGCAGCCGCGCTGAGGTGAAATAGATGTTATTGATTTTAGAAATGAATTAATTACAAAGCACTTCAAGAGAGCAATTTGCTTTGATCAAGTCGAGCGACGATGCTCCAGCTTGTTCCATCTGCTCATTTAAATTTATTAGACGGAGATCAGTCTGTCAGAGAGGAGAACCAGTTGGAAGATGTTCAACATTAGGAAAAAAACTCAAGAGAACGACTTAAAGTTGCAGTAAAGTAAAGAGAAATGTGGGATTGGGAAGGATTTTATAAATGAAACACTGAAACATGTATGAAAAATGAAAGTTTGTTAAAAAAATATGCATTTGTATTAAAATGAGGATTTTGAATGATAGACTAACATGAAGTAAAGTTTAATTAGAGACCAGCACTGCCAGGCCCCTTCGCTGCAGACCTTCACAGTTTATTCCAGACGGTTTAATGGAGGCCTTCAGGGAGAGCGTGCAGCACTATGTGCTGCCGATGTTCTGTCAGATCAGCATACCTATAACCAATACGCATGCACAAGCTCTCAGATTTGCGGTTATCCCTTTAGTTTTTATGAAAAGTAGACTTTAAACGACCTCAACGGGCGGGTGTCCCTTTAGCCATGAACAAAAATAACAATTTAAGGTCAGATTGCCATTTGCT
>NW_015150751.1:407467-411086 GCF_000732505.1 Cyprinodon variegatus
CCTTTCATACTTTGAAAACCCCTGGTTTAGATCATAGTGTTTTCCTCTCTTTAAATGGCCTTTAAAATTGACAATAACAGATCTAATCTTATGGCGCTGGAATTCATTTATAGTGAAGAGTGTATGTTTCAGTCTGGAGATGTTCAAAGCTGGTGGTGACCCAGCTGGTGCATCCCAGGCCTGATTCAAACCCTGCGCCTCTTTGCTACAAGGCAACATGCTGCAAACTTTAGCCTCAGTCCAATCAATCTATGCAGAGGAAGCTGAGCTTATGAAAAGAAATACACAAAAATGTTTTCTTTAGATTTGTTTTCTTCGTCTGTTTTCTAACTACGTTTTACCAAAGACTTATTGGCCTTGTCATTTCATCACTCAAAAGTTTGTCTGGCTTAGTATTGGATTTAATGAACAATAATCACACTTTTCAAAATAAAAGCCTTCCTTTGTGCGCAGATCACCAAAGTTCCAGTCCAGAGCTGCCACCTGAAGAAAGACTGCCACTCCTGTGTGTCCATGAAGGATCCATACTGTGGCTGGTGTGTCTTGGATGGAAAGTAAGGATTTCCTGAAACCTCAGATGTTTTAGTCAAATTGAATTAAGTTTAAAAGATGCTAAAGATGCACAGGACTCACCCTGTCATAACCTTGTAATGAAATGTTTTTATTGTTGACAGGTGTAGCACTAAGAATGACTGCAGCAGGTCAGACGAGGACAACACATGGCTGTGGTCTCCCAATCAGCAGTGCGTTAGGATCAAAGCCTTTGACCCACCAAACCTCAGCAGCAAGAAGCAAGAGCAGGTATGTGAAAATTCCAGTAAAGGATGAGAACGAACATGAACGCTTCGCTCATTCCGTCTCTGTAGGCTGGAATCCCCTAAAGCAAAGTTAGGCTGGTCCAACCTGAATGTGACGCAGACTCCAACTTTAATTTAAATTCATCTGCCAGATGTTTGGGTTTTTTTCTTTTGTAACGAACAGTTTGCATGAAATGTTTAAGGATGATGCAAATATCTTTTCTCGGAAATAGTTTTTACGCCCAGGTATTCATAATTCCAGTGAGTTATGAACAAGCAGTGACTCCTCCAGGTAAAAAGTATTGGCTAAGTTTACAAACTGATTTCTGAAAGAAGGTGTTTAATTTAAACCCCTCTTTGAATCGTATTTTTTTTTAAAAGTGAAAGTTATTACTAATTTTTCTCCCTTTAATTACACGCACGGATGCCCATTCAAGTTTCCTATTTAATCTCCAATCCGAAACCTTAAGTCAGTCCTGCATAGAAATCTGTACACATGAAAATCAACATGAACTCCCATCTGGTGTTCCTACCTCTTATGTACAATGTCTGTTCGTCTCTCAATTCTAAGATAGTCTAAGATAGAAAAATGATAGTGGTTTAGATGATAATTTTCCCTTGTGGATTTAAATCAGCAAATGTGTTGGCCAGGTAGCTGCCAAAGCTAATTTTAAAAGCTTGATTACATACTTTTAGCCGTATTTAAACATAAGAAACTTTATTTGTTAAGCTTTTACTTTACATGTAGAACTATTAATCATTTTTAATCATACTTCAAATTTGTATTCTTTTATGCCAAGGGTAATGTTGGGATGTTATTATTATCTCACTCTTCTAATTTTAGCTTATAAATGCATCTTATGGGTTGATTTTAGCATAAAGTTAACATTATGACATTGGGCTCCATGCTGCAGTTGGAATTTTCCAAGATCAGTTGTGAATTAATGGTCAAGCTGATAAATATTTTAGTTTTTATTTTTTTTCAAATATGATTAGGTGCCTAGTTGCTAACCTGTTGTAAAGAGCTATATTTTATTGTTAGTTTGTTTTTTGGACATGTTTATATTTTAGACGTTTTGATATGGTGAGTCAACCAGATTCCTAAGATTAAATCCAGTGATATTTCCACCTTAGAGATAATAAACCATTAAATGTTATTAAGATGAAATGTAGACACTGGGAGAGTTACAATTTAATTTATTATTACACATATATTCATATTTAAACAGTAAAAATCAATGGTAATAGGAGGAAAATGTCTCCTCACTTTTTTGAACATTTCCAAAGACTTTAACAAAAATAAAGCTGTATTAATGTAGTTTATTAAAGCAGAGACTAATTCAATCATGCATCATTCTTATCCATCCTCTGATTTATGCTTTTTCTTTCCAAGATTCTTCATCTCTTCTTCTCCTATTTGCTTTACACTTCTGAAACCTGATTCCTCTTTTCATCTTATTTATCTCCTTTTTTCCAATTAACAATTAAAATACAGTTTTTATTTCAGATATGCTTCAAACTTTTATTTTTAGATAAGAACCTGGAGTCATCCTAATAAAATCTTCTTATGAACCTTATTATTTTTTTATATCTAAGTGTCCTCAGCTAACTAAATGCACAAAAACACTATTGTTATTATTACTCTTGTTATTGTTTAAATGCTCCTTTTAAACCAGGGATTTTCCCTCCTCATATTTCTGTTCATTGGGTTTTTGTTTCTTTCACAGCTCTTGTCACTGAATCCCTTTTTTTTTATCAGTAACTGTCATGTGTCCAAACAGATTAGACAAACACGTTTAATCCTGGGAATCATTTTTCACAAATCTCTTTCAAAAAACAGCCAGCTATCTCCTAACCTGCTCTGAAAATACAAACTAAAAGTTGCAAATCAATTTAAAACCACCTGCTTAGATGAACTCTTGTTGACAATGTAGGCGCCTCTTTTTTTAGGGTTTCTCACCCTCTCTCTCTCTCTCTCTCTTCCCCTCTAGTCTTTCCTTCTTTCTTAATAAAAGTTTGGCTCATTTTCTCTTCTGTTCTCATCTTGAATGAAACAAAACTCTTTTTTTTTTATTGTTACTGTTAACCACTCAACCAACCTAGCATGACAGCAAGGATCAGCCCAAGGAAAAGAAAACCAATCAGTTCACCCATAGCAAAGCAGAGGACGGCTCCCCATCAGTGGCGACTCAGGCTCTGCTCTTTTATTTATTGCTTTTTCACAAGCAGCGCTCGCCTCTAATGACTGTAATGTTAATAAAGGCACAAACAGCTACTGCAGCAGCTGTGATGAGCAGCATGCTCTCTGACGCCGTTTACACAGCTACTGTAAAACCGGTTTAGACATATCCTGCCCCTGGAAACCAGGGACATCTAAACACCTGATCATGTGGTATCCTTGATTCTTTATATTGGAAATATAAATTTGGTTTTAAATTCAAATAAGTTTCAGTCTAAAGCGGCACTAAGTATTTTAGGAGTGGAGTTTTCATCGCACCATGCCTAAAATAGATCAATCTAAACTAACAACAGTAACACTAACAGAGGTTCATTTCAGTTCAGTTTATTTCTATAGAATCAATTCACAACACGTCACCTCAAGGCACTTTATAGAGATAATTCAACCAGATCATACTTTCAGATTGATTCAAAGTTTTCTATCTAAGGAAAACCGGTTGATTGCATCGACTCATTGACTCTTCAGCAATCCCTCACTCTAAGCATGCTTGTAGCGACAGTGGAGAGGAAAAACTCCAAACAGCCAAACAGGAACAGACCAGATGAAGCTACTATGAGAAAAAGCAGAGAGAGCAGAACGTTAG
>NW_015150751.1:411185-415017 GCF_000732505.1 Cyprinodon variegatus
AAAGATCTACTTAGCTTTTTAATATCAGACGAAGTTTGACCATTTAAGGCTTTATATGGGAGAAGGAGGATTTTAAAATCTATTCTGGATTTAACACATGACACATATATGGTCCTAACAGGTGCAATGAGAACATATCCAGGCCTGAATCTGGTTTGTATTCTTGTTTTTGCTTGAGGTCTCACCACCATGTAAACACTAATTTGCTCACGGTAAGCCCTGCCTTGATTTGATGTTTTCTCCTCTTTCCATGGTTAAAGGGGTGTATTTGCTTTTATTTGCTGGCTCTGTCAGGTCATACGCCTCCATTAATCCCAGCGTGTTTGTGGCCAGCTGTGTGCAGAGCAGTGAGGTACATGTGGCAGAGCGGGATCAGAGCTGTCACCGGGTTTGGTGGCGCAAGGGTCGCTTTTGTTTGGCCAGAGATGGCGTGTAGGGATGATAGACCTCTCAATCATCTCATTAAAACTTAGTTTATCATCACAGGGACTAAGGGTATAAAAGTTTAAATGCTGTAGTAAACGACCTTTCTCCTTAAAAATATGGCACAGTAATATGCTATGCTGTCCTCTCATATCTGAAGATTAAGAGCCATTGTGGAGAATAGGTTATTAAGTCGATAAATTTCAATATAAATGCTGGAGCTCATGTTTTTGCTAACTAAAGTCCTGCAGAGGATATATCATTCTGTCTGAGCCTGAATTAATGAGACATTGATCCAGGAAGGACGCAGTGTCCTTCAACATGTCGGACCAACGGGCTTTACTTCATACAGCTGCTTGGTCACTTTGCAGGGCTTCTGTATTCATTAGACAGCTGATAAAGTACTGTATATGTCATGTTTTATTGAAGGAAAGATACATTATTATTTTGATTAGTTATAAAAATACAAATTTATAAGCTTCTCAATTTAATCAGAGGACATGAATACTTGCTTGATGCAGATTGCTGCATTTACTGGAGCTCTCACGGTGGTCCTCATCAGATGTGTGATCATGTAATCAGGTCAGAGAATAAAAAAACAGAAGCAAACAGAAGT
Source organism: Cyprinodon variegatus (assembly GCF_000732505.1). Taxonomy (NCBI): domain Eukaryota; kingdom Metazoa; phylum Chordata; class Actinopteri; order Cyprinodontiformes; family Cyprinodontidae; genus Cyprinodon; species Cyprinodon variegatus. Next base: position 412,225 of record NW_015150751.1, read on the forward strand.
TCATGTTTGAGCTGTTTTAAATGCAACAACAGAGACTGTAATGTCATTCGCTTTTATGTGCAATTCTTTGAGGGCAGTTTTCTACGGAAGAGGGCAACTGGAAAAAAAAAAAAAAGTTAACTGATTTTTAAATTTTATTTCAGTTTAATATGGGAAAAAAAAGTCAGAATTCTGAGATTAAAGTCAGAATTCTGAGAAAAAAGTCAGAATTCTGAGAATAAAGTCAGAATTCTGAGAATAAAGTCAGAATTCTGAGAAAAAAGTCAGAATTCTGAGATTAAAGTCAGAATTCTGAGATTAAAGTCAGAATTCTGAGATTAAAGTCAGAATTCTGACTTTTTTTCCCATATTAAACTGAAATAAAATTTTAAAATCAGTTAACTTTTTTTTTTTTTTTTCCAGTGGCCCTAACCCTCTTCCGTAGTTTTCTGATCTTTGCAGGATAAGGAAAAGTTTAGCAGACTTTAAGAACCACATAAGAGATTAGAAAAGTCTGGAAAATACAGAAGGTTGAGTTATTGGACAAAATATAAATTAAATAAATAAGAAAGTTGCTTCCTAGAGACAAAAAGAAGCTGCAATCCGCATAAAGGAAATCGGTTAATTGATAAACCTACGGATGTTTTGTGCAGCGGTTCCCTACATTCACCTAAATAACGACATCAGAAGCTAATTTCCTGCTTTAATGTTGTTTATAAGCACTTATTTTATTTCATTTAACATGTTAGGAGATTATTTTGAGGTTAGAGTTGTTTTTGTAAATTACAGGAATTTCTTGCTAATCTTCTGAAATGTTTGAGAGGATTAAAGGGAAAGATATTTAGTTTTGTTATAATTAAACTATTTTTTAATGCCATCAAATCCATGTTAATGAAAAAAATGAAGCGACCTCGAAGCGAGGATGAGCTTTATAAAAATACATCGCCGCTAATCACTGATCAGTATGGAAAGAATGAACGCTTTCTTTACAAGAAAAATCTTTGTCAGACTAAAAGAAGAATTCAGGATTTGGTTAAGATTATTTTGCAAATCAGTTAATTTGTTGATTATTTTATGGATTAATATTCAGATATCCAAAGCTTCCTTAAAAGAAGAATTTTTTTTTATGAAATTAAACCAGGTGAAACTAAAACTTTTCCACCTCAGGAGCTCTGGATAGAGCACACTGACGGATGGAAAACATTGTTTTTCTCATCTTAATGCAAAATGTGTATATTTTGATGATAATTTGGATGAAATGAAAGTAATGTATGATGATGGTGCCCCATCACATGACCTTTTCAATCGTTTTACAAGGTCATGTGATGGAGCTTCATCAGAAGTCTCCCGTGGTGTGCAACCTCTCGACAGCCAACAGCACGCAAAGTGGGTCCCTGAGGGCCGCTGTCCTGCAGGTTTTAGATGTTTCCCTGCTTTAGCACAGCTGATTCTGATGATTGTAGTTAAGCAAAAGCGTGTTTATCAACTATCAGTATAAATCAGCTGTTGTGGAGCAGAGAAACCTCTAAAACCTGCAGGACAGTCGACTTTGGGGACGTCTGATTTCAGATTGACTCATTTCAAATCCCTGTAAATCAGAAACTACTGTTAGTTCAGAGCTGTAATTTGTTACTTGATCTATAGAGATGTAAATAATTGCACATGCAAAATTTCAGCTTGATCAAACAACGGGAAGTTGGTAAAGGGGCATTAGTTATTAAAACGCCCCTCGAATCCACCAGCTCGCTGGTTGTTAATCAGCAGGATGACTAAGTGGATCCGGTTCTGGAAAAAAGCGACATTTTTATACTCGCTGAGTAAACATGTTGATATTAAAGGAGTTTTAGGTTCATCTTTGATTAATTATGAAGCATTTAAAGAGTGTCAATAATTCTTATTTAAACAGATGAAAATATTTTATTCAATCTAAACCTTTTTATTCATCATAAGCAGGGGGACACATTTCCTGCTCTGTCAAACTTCAGGAATGAAATCAAACTCCTGATGGTCTGAGATCATCAAAGCTAGCTATATATGAGCTCATTTAAATGGTGCAAACAAGCCTCTGGAAGGAGAGCTGCAGAAAGAGAGCTAGGGAGGTTGAAATTCAACTGCAACACTGATTGAATATGTGTGAAAATATAAATATATATTGTTTTGCTTTGACTTGTTCCTTTGGATGCATTTTTTTTCCTGTTCACTGCAATAATAATCCAAACGTGAGTGTGGTGTCTTCAGCCCAGGTGGAGAACTTTGCTGCATCCTAATGAGGAACCTGTGAGAAAGTATCGCCTCTGTTTCAGAAGCAGGTTTTAATCTGATAAGAGAAGCGGATCTAAAAAAGTTTCCTTTATGCAGATTCTTCTCTGGAGTTAGAAATGAAGAAAGTCTCAGGTGACGCGGTTCTGTAGCTTCTAAAGTTCAGGGAGGATCAAGAAGTTTGAAATGAAAACTTCAGCAGCTAAATTAAAAGAGTTGAGGTCAGCAAAGACTAATGAGGAGCTCATGTTTGAGCGGCGCAGATGAATGGTAATTATTACTGAACTTCTCTCTCTCACGGCTGCTTTCATGTCTGCTCTCACACTCAGGCAAAGGCACATTTTATCAAGCTCAAACAAATGCTCCTTCCTTTGGATTATCATCAGAAATATAATCTTTAACATTCATTACATCACAGTGTTTGCTTTTATTAGAAAATCTCCAATCTTTCAATTCAATTTATTTCTATAGCTACAATTCACAACACATTAAGTCTCTTTCTAGTTCACCAGATCATCCAGTCAGATTGATTCAAAGTTTTCTATCTAAGGAAAA
>NW_015150751.1:415512-426151 GCF_000732505.1 Cyprinodon variegatus
GCCTATAGAAGCAGAACAATAGAGATAGATCAGGATGACCTGAGCCACTCGAACTAGAAGCTTCCTGAAAAAGGAAAGTTTTAAGCCTAGCCTTAAAAGTAGACAGGGTGTCTGCCTCACGGACTAAAACTGGTAGTTGGTTCCACAGGAGAGGAGCCTGAGAACTAAAAGATCTGCTTAGCTCTCTGATATCAGTTTAGTTTCATCTTTGCAGACACTGAACGCTGCCCTCTGCGATCGTCTCTCTGCAGGTCCGGATCACCATCCCATCCCTCCCCAGACTGCAGGAACTGGACCAGCTAGAGTGCGTTTTTGGTTCGTTCCAGACAGGCGCTGTAGTGGATTCGGCAAACCAGTCGTTGGTGGCGTGCTCGCTACCCAACCGTGAGAGCATCCCCCCCACGCCTGAGCAGCAGGGTACGTCAGTGTGGGCTGGGTTCATTCGCTGCCTTTTCTCCAGGCGTTGGCTTTTATCCCCATTGATACCAGGCATTCTGGGAACTGTAGGCATCAGCAGCTCATGAGGTTCAAAATGAACTTTTTCTGCTTTTTTTTTTTGATGTAGATTCAGACAAAGATAAAGGATAATATGAGGTTCCATTTATCAAGAGGAATCAGACTGGTCCCTTATAGAGAAGCATTAGTCTGCTCATCCATCATGGTGACCATAATGATCCTCTCTCCAACGTTTGTTTGCAGACTTTGTCTCCGTTCCAGTAAAGATTCTGGTAAACAACATCGAGGTGACGTCTGGGGAATATCACTTCTACAACTGCGCCGCTACCATCTGGAAGAACCCGAACACACCGTGAGCCGGATCTCTGTCAGACTCAAAATGCGGGACGGAGCGGGATGTACGGCCGGCGTTAAACAGGCTGCTGTGTTTCAGGTGTATCTCCTGTGTGACCAGTCAGTGGAAGTGTCAGTGGATCCCTCAGGATCACAGCTGCACTGATGAGGATGAAAAAATGAATGATAATCGTATAGTGAAACCTCAACAGGTGCTTTTTTTTTATTTTCTCTTAGTAGAAACTATAATCCACAGATGTTATTGTGCGTCTTCCTGACCTCTTATTTCTTCCTCCTCTCATGAAGCGGGAAAATTGTCCTCAGTTCGGGTTTCCTGAGCCGCTGCTGATCCCCGTCGGCCATGAGATGCCCATCAGCTTCCAGGGAAGGAACCTGGAAAACTACGAGGTGACTGCTGTTTCCTTTCAGCACCTTTCAGCTCGTTATCAGAGCGTCTGGAAAACCGGTACAGGACTGGACGGGTTTAAATCCTACCTGAAGGATCGGGACCTCTAGGAGACCAGAAAAATCAGATATGGGGTTCCTCAAGGCTCCATTCTGGGGCCCCTTTTATTCAACATCTACATGCTCCCCTTAGCTCAGATTAAAACAAACAACCAGATCAGTTAGCATAACTATGCAGACGACACACAGCTTTACATCCCAATGTCAGCAGGTGACTATGAACCCATCAGAGCGTAGGTTAGATCCTTAGAACAGATCAATATGTGGAGGAACCATCATTTTCTCCAACTGATTAAAACCAAACTGAGGTAATAATCTTCAGGCTAAAGGAGCAGAGATCCAGAGTTAGCTCCCAGCTTTAGCTACTGCAGCTAGAAACCCCTGATTATGGCTGAAATCATGATGGACCTGAACCTTCAGAGGCTCATAAAGGCTGTTACTAAGCCAGCCTTTGATCAGCTGAAGAACATCTCCAGGATTAAAGGACTGATGTCCAGCAGGATCTAGAAAAGCTCCTTCATGCATTTATCTTTAGTAGAATCCATCACTGCAGCATCAGACGACGGCAGCTGATCCAAAACACTGCTGCCCGTGTCCTCACTAGAGCTAAGAAAGTAGAGCACATCAGCCCGGTTCTGAAGTCCTTCCTCTGACTCCCTGAAGCTCAGAGAATAGACTCTAAATTCCTTCTGTTAGTCTAGAAATCACTGAATAGATCCATAACAGATCTGCTGTCAGTGGATCTACCTCCCAGACCACTCAGGTCTTCTAGTTTCAGCCTCCTCTGTTCACCCAGAACTAGAACCAAACATGGAGAAGCAGCATCTATGCTCCACTGATCTAGAACAAACTCCCAGCAGACTGGAAAAGAGCTGAAAGCCTGAGTTCTTAGAAGTCCTTACCCGGCATCATTAGTTTAAGGTTATGTTTTTATCTTTACTTGTTTTTTTTCCTCTTAGTGCATGAAAAGCACATTGAATTAGCTTTGCACTAAATTGCTTTACAAAGAAACCTTTCCTTTCAGAACTAAATGACCAATAAGATATCTAATAAAACCGTATGTTTTAAAATCTTTCTCCTTTTCTGTATATGAAAAATAAACAAGCCTCAGCCATTTAGAAACCCTTTATTTATTTCCCAGAAATGAGAAGAAATGTTTTGCCATCATCAGCTGGGTTTTTTTGCTTCCATTGGTCTAAACTTTTCCTCTTTGTCTGCAGGGAGGGAGCTTCTCCATTGGCACAGAGCTGATGAAGAATACTGAGCAGGAGGTCACGCGGGAAGAAGGCTCAAAATTCAAATTCCACGGTTATCAGGTGAGCATGGGGACGAGGGTTCGACCCACGGCTTGAATAAAGGAGAACCTTTCTGGTTCAAATCGTTTCCAGGCTCAAGAAGCAGTTTTCTTAAAGTGTTCCAATGAGTCCAAAGGGCAGAAGTGAAAGTGTTTGGAAGAGTTAGAACACGGTAATCAGTGTTGTGGGCAAACAGAACCACTCTGATTATTTAATTGAAACATCAGCAGCAGCGCTGGGGTCTCCATTGCTCCTCTGATGATGTTTGGAGCTCCTAAAATCAGCCAGCGACTGATTACTGATGGGCTGTTGATTTCAAAGTTACTCAACATGATTGCAACATTTATTTAGTTATTTTAAAACTCTCATTACCATGATTGATCTTTTTTAACTCTTAAATGCAGTTCAGGGGTGGGTGAGAGCGCCCCCTGTTGGGTTTGTTTGGTTTTTGCATGAAGCAGTTAAAGGCTGCAGGTCATCTAATATTTTCTCATCTATTTCCTCCATTTTTACTCTTTATCCATTTTTTTTTTGTCCTCCAGAAGAAAAGATCCTCTGATTTATGACCACAATTGTGGCCGTTTGGTTTGACCTTCTCAGCGATGTAATTTACCATCTCGCTGCAAACGGGAGGAGGACAGTGTTTTGTTTGTGTGTTCGGTCGAGTTTAAAAACCTGAGAACGTATAAAGACTCTGAACAAGGTCTCCCTTTCTGTTCGAAAGGCTCACAGTATCCAAGAAACTATCGTTTCATATTTTATTTGACCCTTTAGAGGTAAATTTATCCAACCTAACAGTTACTTTGCTGATATTTCTCTATTAAAACGTCCATCCATTTTTTTTTCTTTTTTTAGAAAGAGTAAAAATTCAATGGTAAGAAATGGTTCTTATCCAGATTAAAGGTTTAAGGCTTTATTTAAAAAGATAGAAATCTCCAGCAGCAAGTGGATCAGGAACAAAGAAAAAGATTAGATTAGATTAGATTAGATTAGATTAGATTAGATTAGATTAGATTAGATTAGATGAACTTTATTGATCTCATAGCGGAGAAATTCACTGGTCACATATTGGCATAGTTATAAAAGAAGAAGGTGCAAACAAGGAGGAAAAAGGTGCATTAAGAATAAACAATATATATACAGTATATTAAGATAAATTAGGATTAAGGTGCAAGTGTGCATGTATCACACACAATAAAAACAAAATAAAAATTAGAAATAAAAAATATAAGGGAGTAACACAGAGATTTGAGGTGTCATATAAACAGTCCGGATGGCTTATAAACAGGTGGATTTAAGAGTTGTTGATGTGCACTGTTGAGCATGGCGGAGGATCCATGATGCTGTTGGCCTGACCTTAGTTTAGAGCTCAGGATGCCGTGAGTTCTTTAAAATACCAGGACTATTTTAAATAGAAATATTGTGCGCTTCTCTCAAGAAACTGAAAGTTGGTCACCAGTGGGACCAGTGTCCATCATCTCAGACGTAAACCTGCAGAAGCCCTGGATGAAAGAGTCCTTCAGAAAGGACCCTCTGAGATGGTCAGCCATTGTTGCATGTGCCTCCAACCTGGGAAGAATAGCAGCAGAGTGGTAAAAATACCCACAATGCACATGCTTTTATATAAAAAAAACAATATTTATTAAGACCTTGACCTTAAAATGTTAACTCAGATCAAAGATGGAAGATTATCTGCTGCTATAAAAGATGATTCTACTTTAAAACTGATCAAACATTGAAACGTTCTGCTGGATATGAGCTGTTTGCTTCAGGAAAAGCTGAGAGCTTCTTATGCAAACTGGTACTTTAGTGATGAATACTAATGTTATTTCCTTAAAATCATTAGCTTCTTTTAAAAGAAATTAAAAAAAAGCAGAACTATAGAAATATAATTAAAGACGGCTAAAAGCTTTAAGCAAGAAAAGGAAGAAATATGGTTAAAAGATTTTCTTTTTTAAACCATAATTATTGAGTAAATCCTTGTTTTAAGAGGAAAATTAAACTCATTTAATATCGAATGTCCAACTCTGACTAATAGGACTAGACAGGATTGTAGCCTGAAGATGTAATAAGAGAAAAAATAAGTAATGAGTCAAAGTTGGATGTGATCAGATTAACAGTGTTTCTCCTGTAATGTTTTATTGCTTCCTTATCGGCCTGCAGAGGGAATTTATGCTCTGCTTGATCTTAGATTCCTAAATGTTTAATTCTGAGGTAAACAGTTATTAATCAGGTAAAAATATTGAATAAAAACTTTATTTCCATTTATTGGTTAAGCTCCTTGTTGCGTCCAATCATGGACGCCCGTCAAACAGTCCTGATTTTAACTGCTGGCAGCGTTTTGGGCAAAAAGAAAAATATGTTTGGGATAAAAATAAATCCAGCAGCAAGAAACACCTGATAAATGTGTGATGTAGCGCAGATAGTCCCGCCCATAGGAGCTCTGTTTGTCCCGAGGAGACATGGAAACCTGACTGTGTGTGTTTCTTTGTGCAGTTTGCTTACGACAAGCAGCAGGAGGTGAACATATCGTTCCACATCAAAGACCGAGTCACTGAGAGGAAGATTGACAGCACGCTGACAGGTTGGTGTGTCAAACACTCACAGAAAAGGGGGAATAAAGAAGTTATTGTCTTATTGCCTGTTTAGTTCCAGTACTAATCCAGCTGCATCACCTCTGTTCCTCTTTTCCTCCTCCATCAGTCACGCTGTACAACTGCTCGGTGGGGAGAGGGGACTGCAGTCTGTGTAAACACGCCGCCGCCGAGTACGGCTGTGTTTGGTGCAAAGACACCAAAACCTGTGTTTATAAGGACATCTGCAATTTACCAGAGCTGGGCCATTGCCCCAACCCGGAAATAACTGATGTGAGTCATTAAACTGACATGTTTCCTCCTGTAATTCATCAGCTTTAAAAGCTGCAGTTTAACATCAGAACTTTAAGGTTATTCTTTATTTACTTATTTACTTTCCTGTGACTTGCTGTTTGCTTTCTTTAAACTTTGAAGCTACTTTTAAAGGTTCTATCCTAAAACTTTCTTGTTACAATAACTTTCCAGAACTTAGTTTACTTTCTCTGAACTTACCTGAAAGTTTTTTGTTTTTTTTTAAATAATAACCTGCCAGGTTCTCGTTACTTTCTTTGAATTGAAGCAGTACTTTTCTGGCCTTTTGGTACCATTGGAAGTGGAAGTGGTTCTTTAGCACTGCAGCTTCGCAGCTGATGGCAGCAGCTCTGATCGGTTAGAGGGTTCCAGCCGATGCGTAGCGAGGCATTTCTGTAGCCTCCTAGATGCGCCGCCCCCCCTCTTTCTATAAAATTGTTCAGACATGACAGTTGATGAGGAGCAAATTGGATCCAGGCGAGTTTAGAAGGAAAAGACTGTTTTACATTGGTTAAAAGGCCTTTTCTGGACTTTAACTTCTTAAATAAACTATTAACTATCATAAAAAATACGATCAATAAATAAATAAATTACAAAAGAAAACTCAAAAATTTAATATTTGAACTTGCTTAACCATAATAGATCCAACGAAACAGGAGCTAGATAAATTTACTGCAATAGTGCGATGATGCAATCCGATAACGTGTTCAGTGGAAAGCGTTAATGCCGCGGATCGTCCATGAGGCGTCCACGCACCGCTACCTCGGTTGATCGCAGCCGCTCGAGTCAATCGTAGTGGTTCCACCCAGCGTTGCATGAAGCGTACCAGTAGCGTGGTCCACTGAACGTTCCCCTACAATCCACAGCTCATCAGTCTAAAGTACAGTGGATCATTCAAAGAGGAAGTCAGTTTCTAAAAGGCAAAGCAAATCCGGTGGAGTTTCCAATTTAAACACAACATTTGCAGACTGTGGATCGCATTTTATCCTAAAACATTAAAACATTTCCTGCGGCTTCAGCTGAGGTTGAATCTCGTTTCATGGACCAAGAAATGTTCATTTTTAGGAGTGAAAAAAAAAAACACAATTTCATGTTACACGACTCCTATGCTTTATAAAGATAACATCAGGAAGACAAAGGTATTGCTAAAAGTTAAGGCGACCAGATAAAGAGCAGGCATGGGAGATTGTGATGGCCATATAATAACTTTATTGTTCTATTTAAAGCCTAAATGTATAAAATACTAATGAGCGATGATGAAATCCTCGTGTGATCTAGTCCAGGTTACAGGTAACCCTCTGAAATGTTACTTTCAAGGTCAGTCTCTGTCAAAATGTTTGTAAGTTACAAGGAAGTCTGAGAGAATTTCAAGAACACTCACCATTAAGTTTTTTTAAATCTGCAAAATAATGTTAAACCTCAGGGATTAACTGTAAATTTACCTGATCCATCATATAAGTGCTCAGAAAGTTCTAGAAGGTAACTCCTAGGTCCCTGGAAGGTAGGAATAGTTTCATCCATGAGGTTATGGATTGTTTGGTATGTTTATGAGCTGTAGCCTTCAGCTTTCAGAGTAATCAGGATTTACATGGTTCATTAATAGTCATTAAATTATAATTTTTTTTTAAATTAAGGCCTTAATTGGCATTAAAATTCCCTAAATGTGATTACCGTGGCATTTAAAGGGCTTCATTTAAAAAGAAATACAGTTATAAAAGCAATTTCATCAGATATATCAGATATAAGTGGTTCTGCGTGTTTGTGCGGATCTGCTTCCGGTTGATCGTAAAGCCGTATGTTCGGAAAAAAAGCTTGAGGCGTAGAAAAAGCTAGAGAATGGAAAAATGCAAATTTCAACAAAAGTTTCTGGAAAACGAGGAATTCGGGACACATGGCTGCAGCCTATCGACGGTAAAGATGACCAAGGATTTTCCCTTTTTATAAAAGTCAATATTCAGATAATGGAAACTGGGCTCAGAGAAAACCTTAAAACTTTGCTTTTTGTTCGGGTTAAATGGAATCCATCAATCCTAGGATCTCATAAACAGAGAACACCAACGTAAGACACTGCCTGCTCCTAACTGCTCCACATAATCACAACTGATAAACAAACTATTCCTTTAGATATAATCTGTCAAACATCGGCCCTCATTTTAATGCTGACATCAGTATAGTCTAAAAGCCTGGGATTATATCTTAGATATTAGATTACAGAGTTTTTCTTTAACTCAATTCAGACTAATCTGGGTTGTAGATCTGACACGGTGTCAGCCGCAAGAGAATTTCTCCAAATGGCGCCTTTTAATACAGCCGGTGATGCGGTTTGTTTTTCTTAGTCCTTTGTGGATATAAATAGCAACATTTCATCAGAAATGTACCGCATGGAGAAAAGAGAGCAAATATAAGCGTTTCTGGGGAATCCAGAGAAAAACCAGGAGCTCCAGTAATGAGGTGGAGTTACAGGGAAATAACAAATATGCATGACTAAAGGCGAGAATGATTTCACACACATCTCACAAACTGACAAAAAAAAAAAAAAACCTGGAATACAGAGCAGTGAATATAGATGTTGGATGGTCGGGTTTGCTCTGCTCCTATTGGTCAGTTTGGTTCTGGATTTAGACCCTAACTCTGTAGCTTCAGGTATATTTTTTTTATTGGTCGTTTTAAAAGATCCTCAATGGATAATTACGGCGCCCCCCCTAGGGGACATGGGGAATTTCTTTTCTTTTGCGTTTCCATCATCATCCTGTTGTAGTGCGATCACCAAGAGCCCCTTGGTGTGCGTGTCTGCACTGTATAAACACAGAGCTATTGATCAAAACAGGATGATATTAATGTTTAATAACAATAAAAAGCTTCAAAAAATAAGTTAAGGTGTCTTTTTTAAAAACAACTGTTGTAGTATGATCATCAGGAGTCTCTCTGTCTATTTGAGGATTTTTGAGTGTCTGTATAATCACAGAGCTATTGATTAAAATAGGATGATATTAATGCTTAATAATAACAAAAAATAAAAATAAAAAGGTGTATTTTTCCAAACCAGCTGTTGTAGTGCGATCACCAAGAGCCCCTGGGTGTGTGTGGTGGTTTTGGAGTCTCTGCACTTTATGGCAGTGGAGTTATTTATTTTTATTTGCAACGTTTTTCTGTTGTTTTACCATTTGCAGACGGTCCCTAACCACTCGCCTGGCCGCTGCCTGTGCATAGAGATCAATGTAATACATCCAGCTCGGAGAACGGCTCGTTTTTCTCGAAAATAACGCTTTTTGATTCTTGTCATACGTACTCTGTGCTATCAGGACATGGAAGAGGCGCCATTTTTTGTTTCAACAACGAGAGTTATTGATCCCAGAAGTCCGAATCTGTGAATATCTTTCTAACTTTACCGAAGTAAGGTTTTGCGTTCCCACGCAAAACTTTCGCAAAAGGTTTTGTGAGGTAACGCAAAAGGTTTTGCGAGGTAACGCAAATTTTGCGAGTTAACACAATACTTTTGCGAGGGAACGCAAAAGAAAAAAAAAATCCCCATGTCCCTTAGGGGGCTCCGTAGATAATACTGTGCATTTTTTTTCTCAGCTTATTTTTTTTTTTTTTACTTTAATTTGAAAAATCAATTATTTTCACCTTTTTTTCTAACTTTTAAAGTCGGCTAACGGTTAGCTATCAGGATTTTATTACAAGATTAATTTAAAAAAGGATACGCATTGATTTACACTAGATCCAAAATAAAAAATCTGCTTGCTGGTGAAGATTCTCAGTCATCCGGGTCAGAGTCATTCTAAAAAAGTTAAAAAACAATCCACTGGACTTTTCCAAGTTTGAAGACGTTTCGCTTCCCATCCCAAAAGCTTATTTTGTTACTTTTTTTGGGTTAGAAACATGCAAATTAAACAAAGAAACAAAACGACCCCAATTATTAAGGGGTGGACCTGCTCGCCAGGTTCAGGTTGCATGTTTTCTAACCCAAAACAAGGCTTTGCTTTAGTCTACTTTATAAAGCATTGAACTCAACAGTATTCCTGACATTTTGAATTGAAAAAACTTCCTGGATGGAAGAGAAACATCTTCAAACTTGGAAACAAAGTCCAGTGGATTGTTTAGTTTTTTTAACTTTTTTGGAAAACATCTGCTTGATTTTCTCTTAAAATGCTTCAAACATAACTCAAATCTAAATTTGTCAGATTGTCTCCAATGAAAATGCATCATTGAAAATGAGACATATTTACTGAGAAAAAACATTAGAGGAAAATGTGAAGATGATTTAGAGAAAAGGTTAAAATGTTATGTAGGAAGTTATCATGCTTTTTGATTGGCTGCTTTAGTCCAGCAGGACTCTACCTCTTCACCCTTAACCTCCTCAAAGATATAGATTATCATTTATTAAACTAGATGCATACAGTATAAGAATGCATTAGTGAGTTCAGGTTTGTTACAAACTCAACATGTTATTACTGAAAATAAAGTCTCGCCTCACTTAAAGCTCACAAAATACATTTATTATCATATACTGTAGGGAAACAAAACATTACATGGTTGATAACTAATCATATTGAATTGTTAAACTGGAGAGTTTTCTGATGATAATTCCTCCTGCAGATCATTCCTCGCTTCGGCCCCATCAATGGTCAGATCTCAGTGACCATCAAAGGCTCCAACATGGGAATAAAGAAGGAGGACGTGAGAAGGATCACTGTGGCAGGAGTGAACTGTGTTCACATGGAGGAGAGATACTCTGTCTCCACCAGGTAACGACCACAGGGACATGAATGGTCAAACTCCTCCCATCCATTAACTCTGAGCTACACATTACTGCCTCTCACCTCTTTGTATGAAGTATTGTTGAACTGATGAATGATTTCCTCTGTCTGTCGACAGTGTGGTGTGTGAGATCGGTCCGAAGCGAATACCGCCTCACGACATCCCGCTGGAACAGACGGAGAGCGGACCGGTGGAGATAGAGGTGGAGGGAGACAGACGAGGAACCTCTAAGATCAACTTCACTTATCGGGTGAGTCTGCAGGCTTCCTGCGGTCCTTAAAAAGTCTTAAAAGGCATTGAATAAAACTAAGGCCTTAATTGGTATTAAAATGTCTTAAATCATTCTTTCGTAGGTCTTAATTTTTAAAACATCATAAATAGGATTATTTTTACTACGATTTATTTTTGTAATCTAAATAAAACGTTAAAATTGATATTTTTTTT
>NW_015150751.1:426685-429806 GCF_000732505.1 Cyprinodon variegatus
AATATATCTGTCATTTGTGTGTTTTTAGCTTTCTTCCTGTATGGGAAGCTATTCAACATCTGAAACATTAGAGGAGTGGTTTATGTTAAAATAAACCTTTGGGTTAAGTTGTCGCAAGCAGGTTTTTCTTGTGTTTCTTGTGAATTTGGTCTTAAATTTTTATTTCAAGTGGCATTAAAAAGTCTTAAAAAGTCTTGAATTTAACTTTCCTTATGCTGTAGGAACCCTGGTCTGGAACCGAACTGAAAACGCTTCGACGTGTTTAGACGCACAAGTACGCCTAAAATCCAAACTGGAAAAAATCTGAATTTAGGAATTACTCCAAATGTGATTGAATTTGTTCCAAAGAAATCCTTAGAAAGTTTCATAAAGGATTGTTGAGTAATTGATGATAAAACCAAAGGCTTTGAATTTAACGTAGAAACAATGCCTCTTTTTTTTTTTCACTCATCCGATCTTTTGAGCTCAGTTTACTTTTTTTTCTGTGTGTTTTTTGCTGATTTTGGTATATTGTTTTCGATCCTTGCTCTTCTGTTTTTATGATGGGAGCAGCTCCAACATCAAGTCACTGAATGAAAGAGCAGTCGCTGTAAAACAAGGTTACATTAATGCTTTAAAACAAAGATTAAATGAATTCAGCACAGTGTTATAATCGTCCTGGTCGGTGTCAGCAAACAACAGACCCATGGAATGATTCAATAAGGTTTGCTAAATGAATTGTGCAAAAAGAAAAAGATTGTTTTGTTCAGTTAGTAAACATGATGTGATTTACAGGGATTGTGTGTAGAGTTAGCAAGATCAGCCGATGCACACTCTTTCTTAATGAGGGAAGCTGTAAAGGAAAGAGAAAGTTAAAGGCTGCAGATTTAAAGGTATTTATTTCAACAGGAATTAAATGAGAATAATATGTTCAAAAAAAGCTTGAAACAAACAGAAAATAAAATCCAAAAGATGCAAAACATTAAAGCTAAAGTTAAGAGATTGAATGTACCATAAAAGCTGGACTGATAGAATAGAGACTGTTCTGTTGTATTTGTTTTTCGGATTCTTTAATTTCTCATTACAGGCTCCTCAGTGGTTTCTTGTTCTCTAATGGCTTCTAATATTTATTTATTTTTTTATAAACATGCCACGATATTTACATTTACTCATACTGTTTGCTTTCATTTTTAGATTGTTTGCTTCCAGCTGCATTAATCATTCCTACTCAGACATATTTTTTTCCATTAAAATAATTTTAATACCCTTATTTCTAACAGTCTAAATGTGTTTATCTTCGCACAGACTCACTTTAGCAACATCCGTTGTTGCACCTTCTCACCACACTGACCGTAGAAACTGTGGGGCACGAAGTTTGTACCTGACTAAACAAAGATGACAAAAACTGGTCCTCCTCCCGTTATTTTACATGTTTTGCTCATCAGCACGTTCTGCATATTTATGAAAGCATCGACGCTAAAACGTTGCGCCTGTTAATCTCCTAATTTTAGACTCGCCAATTTGATTTGCGCCCGGTTAGTAAATCAGTTTTGGCACGCTAGAGAGTTTCAGGATGTTTTTTTTATACCTTGCTAAAAACTATTATGAATTTTTTTCTATTTCTTTCCTGAATAAATAAAACCATTGAAAATATTTGAAAAACAGAGACAAAAAGGATAGAGCACCATTCACGCATTTCACAATTCAGTAAAAAGACAATTGAAAGGGCTTTAGATGTGTAAGGACTTCAGAACCGGGCTGATGTGCTCTACTTTCTTAGCTCTAGTGAGAACACTGGAAGCAGCGTTTTGGATCAGCTGCAGCTTTCTGATGGACTTTTTGGGCAAACCTGTAAAGACACTGTTGCAGCTATTGATTCTACTAAAGATAAATGCATGAAGGAGCTTTTCTAGATCCTAATGGACGTTAGTTCTTTAATCCTGGAGATGTTCTTCGGGTGATAAAAGCCTGACTTAAGCTTGGTTTATGCTCGACGCATCACCCGTCATTTTGGGCTTCCATGCTCCTCCATGCAGACAGATTTTCCACACTGTAAGTAAGCGGACAGACATTCCCATACAGAAAACCTGGTGAGCAAACAGCAGCTCCTGCACATGTATATCACCGATATCAACAGATTGTAGAAAAACTCCTGGAAAGAAATTGCTGTCGCTCTCAAATGCCATGAAGAGCCTCGCCGTGTGCTGGTGTTGTCAGCTCGCTGTTTGTGCTGAACTACAGGAAGCTTTTTAAAAACCGTCCTGCAGGCCCACTCCATCCACATTTCAGAGGCAGCTAAAGAGGGCTGTATGTCAGAAACACTAGAGACACCATGGATAAAACCCCAGGAACATGAAAAAGGTTTTGTGATAAAGTAAAATTCTCGCTCAGCGCCGCTCAGGCATCTGCTCCCTGCAGAAGAAATGAAGCGTAACTAAACCCCTCACATGCAAATTCACCATTTTGCAGAACTCCGTTTAAATTGATTTTTAATTCTTTCCTCTCCATTTTCTACAAACGAGCAAACAAACATGATCAAAGTAAGTTTCACCTGCTGTTTTTTGTTGCTTGAATTTCGGTTCAGGCAGTTCATGTAAATATTGCTGTTCACTTCTCTGTTTCTTCTTTTGTTTGTTTCAAGGAGACAAAAAGTAATTTCAGGAAACTGCTGTGACCAAAATGACTAACTAGCTCCGCCAGCAGTTAGTCTGCCTACAAACCCTCCTTTCAGGGATTGAAATGTTGGTTTGCTGAATCATTCTAACATCAAAACAGATCCGTACCCAAAGAAAGGAAATAATGCCGTTAAATCAGTATATTTTTACAGCAGCATCATCCTGACCTAAAAATCCATCTTTATTTTAAACACAGAGACGAAAGAGTTCCTCATTATGGAATATTTATGTTTCATTTAATATAATAATTCAATTTGCTTCATGCTTTATTTACTCACTGCTGTTTTCTGTTGTAATTATGAGTGTTGGAGCATAAAGAAAGGAACCTGTAACCTTTCTCTTCTGATTTAATGAATTTAGCGTTAATCAGTAAAAAAAAAAAAAAAAAAAAAAAAATAAAAGTTTTTTGCGCGATCACGGAGTCTGGGAGCGGCCATCTTTGCCCAAATATAGTAGCCCCTCCCTCC
>NW_015150751.1:431821-434837 GCF_000732505.1 Cyprinodon variegatus
GAACAGGATGGAATCATTTCAGATTTAAAGAACTTTCAGAAGTTTGAATTCTGAATGTTACTGAACTTTTCCTTTAAAATGCCCCTAAAAGTTCAGCTGATCGCTGTTTTAGTTTCTGAAATGTTGAACCAGGCCCATCTGTTTCAGCTGCCATCTGGTTCTGATCCGTTTGTTTCTTGTCAGATCCTGACTCTGAGATATTCCAGCTACCGCCTCCTCCTGCGCTGCTGTTCTGTCTTTGCACAACTTCTAACCGCGGCGAAGTTGTTCAGAGTTTCTCTCCGTTTGAGGATGTTTATTTTTGAGCTTCCTGCTCTGCTTCTGATAACAGTGACAACAAATCTGAAACACAAACAAGGCAAATGTTTGAGAACAGCCTCAGACGTGTGCAGGGCGGATTGTAAGAGCGCACACCTGGACTCCTGCACTCTGCAGTCACTGATCCTTCATGTTTTGAAGAAGAAGGATCCCTCCCCTACTTTTGTCAGAGTCAAAACAAGCAGAGAAAAGTAAACTAGTAGTGCGCTCCTTATCTTTTATTAACTTCCTGTAACGATACACTGTGAGCACAAGAACAAATTCAGACCTTTAAAGGAGCAGAATATGTCCAGATTTCCCTCCATTGGTCTTGAATCAGATTTTTACATTCAGTACAGCAATCAGTTTTAGCCTTATCAATCTCTTTTGCTGTTGTTGCTTTTTATCTGAAATTCAAAGGTTAAAGGTTTCTAAGCAACTTGTTTGGCAACATGAAGTAGGCTAGGTCAGCGGTGGGCAACTCCAGTCCTGGAGAAATCGAATGCATACTGGAGAGATAATTCAACCATTTGATTCAGGTGTTTTTGACCAAGGATGAATCTAAATGTTGCAGGAAACCGGCCCTTAAGGACTGGAGTTGCCCACCGCTGGGCTAGGTGATCTCAAAAACCAACACAGATCAGAACCAGTGTCTAAAATCGAGTTTTAAAACTACATCTAAGACTTGTGGACTCCAGTTGGAGGCGTTATCTATCTACAAATATTGGAGAAGCTTCCTGTATGGACATTTTAACCAGAATTAATCCGACTCCTTGTCCCAGGCGTCGCAGCAGATTATTGTCATGACTATAGTAAGATTATTCTCTGCAAACTGAGACAGAAGTACAAACACGGAGGTGGCAGTGTGATCATCTGGTGCTGCTTTGCTGGAAGACCTGACATAAAGGATGTATCCATAAAGTCTTGTTAACCAGCAGTTTTTTTTATGTTTTCGTTTAGGATCCCAAACCGAAAACCGTCCATCCGTCGAAGGGTCCTGCAGCCGGAGGAACAGAGATAACCATCAAAGGAGACGCCTTGGAAACGGCTACTAAAGACGACGTTACCGTCTCCGTCGGTGACGTTGCTTGTGAAATGTAAGCAGTGTCATTTCTTTCCGGTCAGACTTCTATAAACCAGTACATCCCAGTCCTCACCGCCCTCTTTTCTCCAGTTTATCATTTGGGGAAACCATCTCCTGTAAGACCGGCCGCTATAATGGCCAGAAGGTTCCTTCAGATCTGCTGACGGTTAAGGTGAAGTACGGGAAAAACACCACCAAGGAAATCTATTCTGCTTTCCAGTACTTAGAAAACCCCAAGATCTCCGACTTCCACCCCAAAGCCAGCTTCTGTAGGTGAGTCTGTTTGTTTTATGGGAAGCTTTGACAGTCAATCAGAGGCAGAATATGCATTAATATAGTATAAAAAATAAGAGTATTTACAGACTTTAAGTTGAATCAGAAATATTGTATTCATCTGTCAATTCTTCCCTCTTAATCTTTTATTTCTGCCTCTTCAAAGCTAAACTCAACCCAGTTTATTTAAAAAGGTTTTTTACTGTTGGTATTTTTATACTTTCTCATGATGCGTTTGAATTTCTAGCTTTTTACGGTTCGTTTTATTGTCTTGAGTTAATCTTGTCGAGCACTTTGGTCAAAACAGACATAATTTAAAGGTGATTCATAAATAAAGTTTAATTGATTTCTATCCATCTGTCATCTTTCCTTCCTTGATTACTTTGTAAGTTTCCTTCTTTCCTTTGTGTCTTTTAAATGTCCAACAGTTTGGAAATTAAGTCTTTGTTTAAACCCTTTTAATCGGGGATGAACGTTGTGAAAGGAGAGGAGCTAGAAACAGTAGATATGATCCCAGTTTAGATTCAGCTTCAGATTGTTACTGGGTTCCCACTGACAGCCTGAAGATACTGGTTTGGACATTCGGACTGAACCGGTTCTGATCCAGTGACCTCTAGTTCCTCTAGTTCCTCTACAGGATGCAAACAGCTGATTACTTTCATCACTTTTAGTTTTCTGTTTTACTTTCTCCTAACTTCCCTTTTATCGCCTTTATTTATGGATTCCTCTTACTTTCTTCTTTTATCCTTTATTAGGTGCCTTCCTTCCTTCCTTCCTTCCTGTCTTAACCTCCTTCCTTTCATCCATCCTTCCTTCCTTCCTTCGTTCCTTCCTGTCTTAACCTCCTTCCATCCTTCCTTCCTTTCTTCCTTCGTTCCTTCCTTCCTGTCTTAACTTCCTTCCTTCCTGTCTTAACTTCCTTCCTTCCTTCCTTCCTTCCTTCCTTCCTTCCTTCCTTCCTTCCTTCCTTCCTGTCTTAACTTCCTTCCTTCCTGTCTTAACGTCCTTCCTTCATCCTTCTTTCCTTCCTTCTTTCCTTCCTGTCTTAACTTCCTTCCTTCCTTCCTGTCTTAACTTCCTTCTTTCCTTCCTTCCTTTCTGTCTTAACTTCCTTCCTTCCTTCCTGTCTTAACTTCCTTCCTTCCTTCCTTCTTTCCTTCCTTCCTTCCTGTCTTAACTTCCTTCCTTCAACCTTCTCTCCTTCCTTCCATCCTCCCTTCCTTCCTGTCTTAACTTCCTTCCTTCCTGTCTTAACTTCCTTCCTTCATCCTTCTCTCCTTCCTTCTTTCCTTCCTTCCTTCCTGTCTTAACTTCCTTCCTTCAACCTTCTCTCCTTCCTTCCATCCTCCCTTCCTTCCTGTC
>NW_015150751.1:436126-439827 GCF_000732505.1 Cyprinodon variegatus
CTTCCTTCCTTCCATCCTCCCTTCCTTCCTTCCTTCCTTCCTTCCTGTCTTAACTTTCTTCCTTCCATCCTCCCTTCCTTCCTTCCTTCCTTCCTTCCTTCCTGTCTTAACTTCCTTCCTTCCTTCCTTCCTTCCTTCCTTCCTTCCTTCCTTCCTGTGACCTCAGACAGGGCGATACTCTGCTGGTTGTTTTATCTTTCCTCTGGTTCTTAATTTTTAAATCTTCTTCTCTCTGAGCTTCTGGAACTCCTTCCAGCTTCTCTCAGATCTACTATCTATACTGCCATCTTGATTGTGTGGCTCTCAGACTTATTTCTCCGCTCTGTTATTTTTATTTCTAATGTGCCGTTCCTCCTCTGTGGTTTTTTTCGTAGCGGCGGTCGGAGGATTGTTGTGATGGGAAGCAGGTTTGATCTGATCCAGTTGGCCACCTTGAAAGTTCAACCCTCCTCCGATGACTCTTCAGTCAACACATCTCTAGGGGTAGGAGACTTATTATGAGCTCTGATGGTCATGATGTGGTGAAAATGCTTCATTCTATGAACAGGAATCCATTTTTATTTTATCTTATAGTTTGATTTTGGGGACTTGTCGTCTTTAAACCAGTTCCAGTCATTCATCAGTGGGAGACGAACCTTTTAAAGCAAACGTTTCAGCTTCCCTAATAGCTGCAAAATGTCAGCGTGATGATCATGAATCTGCAGGAGCATTTTTATTCAGAGTAGAAGCCGGAAACGGGTTCTGTTCCTCTGACTGACGCAGTCTCTCAGGAAGGACACGCTGCGGGGGGGAGGGAGGTGAAGGCGCTTCATCATAACTTTCTGTCTGAGGAGGAGACTCGGTGGGGGGCCGCATATGAGAGGAGGAGACGGAATAAAAGTTGGTTTAGTTTTTTCTTGGTTTTAAGCAGATTCTTCATGTGTTCCTCAGCTGTCAAAGCATCTGAGTAAAAACGACACGGTGCTGGAGTTTTACTCCCCGAAGGTGAACGTCTGCGACGACGTCCAGTCGCTCAGGACCTTCATACAGCTGGACAACATGGAGGAGGAGCTGAAAGGCTTTAACTACCACCAAGACCCCACCTTCGACAAGCTGGCCAAGAACACCATCACAGAGAACATCGTCATCATCGTGACGGTAAGAAGCGACACCCGAACCCTCAGCCTGCATCTCCTGCTCGTTTTCACCTCTCTCTCTCTCGGCCTCTGATCAGGGGCGAGGTTTCTCCAAGGCCATAACGGTGGATGAGGTCCAGGCAACCGTTGGGGACGCCTTCTGTAACATCAACATACTGCAGGTATGCGACGGCTTTTAATGCCTCTGACGGATTAACTCCTGATATCAAAGAACAGGACGCGAGACAGTCGGCTCATTGGTGTAGAAAGCTGCCACGGCGCCGCTTCATCTGATTCCCTTTTAAAAAACGGCTCTGGAGGGCGACGCTGTCACGCTGCAGAATCACAGGCTTCCAGAGCCGCGGCGCTCGGCCACACTGAAGGCTTGATGTCTGCTCTGAGAATCAATCCAGCCTCGGATGAAAGGGAATCAGTGAAGGCAGCGGCTCTGAGCGGCGGGGCTGCAAAGGTGTTATCTGACAGAAGACTGAAATCTTCTGCACCTTTTCATTCACAACGTTCAAACATAGCTAAAAATAAATTGCCTTCATGCTTAGATTTCCTTGTATTCTGAGGAAAGCCGTGAGTTTCAGGAGAGTTTCTCTTTCCGCCGTCTGCACCTTAAACTTTATGAGGAATAACACTGATCTGAGAGGAGAACAGATTCCACAGCCGAGCTCAGGCTTCTAAACTAGTTTTAGAAATTGGAAGTAAACTTTTCCAATAAAAATGTGTGCCTAGTCTACCTGGATTTGATTTGTTGTTCTCTGTTTTTATCCTGTCTGCACAGGATGATAAATTGATCCTGGAGGCTCCTTCTACAAAGCCCAGTGCCAGACCCAGAGAGCAGGACCCAGCCAACGACAAACTCTACCTCAGGGTAAACTAACTGTCCTTTAAACCGCAGGTCGCCATGGATCAGATGTATTGACGCAGTGTTGTTTTCCTTCTTCGCTCCTTCATATCCTTGTTTCTTTTCTCTCTTTTTTTGTTTTTCCTTTACCTTCATTCCTCCTCTGATTGTTTTTAATTTTTCCCTTTTCCTGTATATCTTCCTTCATTGTTTTCCTTTTGCTTTATTTCTTCCTTCCTCACTTAATTCTTTTTTCTTTTTTTTGCTCCTTTTTCGTTTTCTCATTTCTTTCCTTTTCAGTTTAACTTCTCTAACTGAAAATGCTTCCATCTGCTTAAATATTTAGGAAAATCCCATTAGAACAATGAAAGTTTAATTTAAATCTAGACCTAAATGAAGATATAAAAACATCTAAGGCAGCTTTTTAATTTCAGGTGATGTTTGGTCAGGCAGTGTGGACTGTGGACTCGGTGCAATACGCCAGTAAAGATGACATTCCTCTGGCCATAATCATCCCTGCTGTGATCCTGCCCATGGTGCTTTTCATCGCTCTGTCAATCTACTGCTACAGGTCGGTTATAGAAAACGTGGCCACACTAGCAAACGCTTGTTTCGTTCGCTCACACGCGGAGTTTCATTTCCACCAGGAGGAAGAGCCGACAGGCGGAGCGGGAGTACGAGAAGGTCAAACATCAGCTGGAGAGTCTGGAGGAAAGCGTCCGCGATCGCTGCAAGAAGGAGTTTACAGGTATGGGTTCACACCTGAGGGCCGACAGATCCGGTGACAACGGGGGCCGATTAAAAACAATTTGAATAAAACCTGCAGCCTTAGCTCACACTGCAAAGAGAAAGAAACATATTTAATGGTTTTAGACAGTTGTTGCTTTTTTCCACTGAGTTTTAACACCCTGAGATCCTCATGCAAGCGTTCTGCTGCGTTCTGCTGCAGATGCAGGATAAACCTTCCCCCCCGCCTGGTTTACCAGCCTTATGTCACACATTGCATTCATAGTAGAGTCTCTTTGACATCGTGTCTCCATATTATGAACCTTTGCCAACACAGCTTTCTGAATTCAGCAGCTTTTTGGCTCAGCTCGTTAAAACCATCACCTCAGGTCTTCTTGGCAAGATCTGCAATCAGTTTAAAGATAAATTTGACATTTCTGTCACTCATCAGGAAGGTAACTGTAGATCTGACAGAAACGGAGCATTACAGCGGAGTCACTGATACTTCAACACGTTTATCCAGAAAAAGGAAACATTGAGCACATTTTAAATAAAGTATTTTTAGCCTCCTGCTTATGAAAGCTTTAACCTGATGATGTCACTGTCCTAATAATAGTGTTAATTCTCAAATGAACTGTTAAAAACACTTAATACAAGCTCCACTCATCCTTCTGATCAGATATTTTACAAATTTTAATACATTACGTGTAAAAAACAACAAAATCTTGACTCTAGTAAAAGTGTAAAAGTACCATTTTTAATACTACCAGTATAAAAGTAAAAGTAATGCAGGAAAGAAATGTTAAGGATAGAAACTTTACTGCACTACTCTACTAAAGGAACATTTTTCTACAATTCTGGTTGATAACTTCCTTAGACTTCATTTTATCAATGGCAACAGTGTCCAATTTAACAGTGCCTGGTTCTGCTGGAGGTTTCTTCCTGTTCAAAGGGAGTTTTTCCTCTCCACTGTCGCTACAAGCATGCTTAGTGTGAGGGATTGCTGA
>NW_015150751.1:441514-443555 GCF_000732505.1 Cyprinodon variegatus
CAGGCCAAGCTCCAACATCTAGAAACAAAGGTGTTGATTTCTCTCCAGGATGGAGTCACAGCCAAACAGGAACAGACCAGATGAAGCGAGATTGAACTAACAATTTCTGCAGTGTGATAGAATGAAGCAGAATGATGAAAAAGGGGTCCCTATGTCCTCCAGCGGTCTAAGCCTATAGCAGCAGAACTATAGAGATAGCTCAGGATAACCTGAGCCACTCTAACTAGAAGCTTTATCAAAAAGGAAAGTTTTAAGCCTAACCTTAAAACTCATGTTTGCAAAACTAAGCTATTTTTATTTTATTTTATTTTATTTATTAAGTGTTTTATTTCTCCTTTCTTCCAGATCTGATGATTGAAATGGAGGATCACACCAGTGACCTGAGCGAAGGTCGTATCCCCTTCCTGGACTATAAAACCTACACAGACAGAAACTTCTTCCTGCCGTCCAAAGAAAACGCCAACGACCCTATGATCACCGGAAAAATACAAATCCCAGAAGCTCGTAGGGCGACCGTGACGCAGGCGCTCAACCAGTTCTCCAACCTGCTGAACAGCAAAACTTTTCTCATCAACGTGAGTTTGAAACTTCTGACGACTCTCTGCTTCCCTGCAGCTGATTCTATTAACGGCTCCACACCTAGATCTATGTGATTCTATCTTTAATCTAATTCCTATGCAGTTTATTCACACATTGGAGAGCCGTCCGGACTTTAACGCCCGCTCTCGGGGAAACTTTGCCTCCCTTCTGACGGTGGCGCTGCATGGTAAGCTGGAGTATTACACAGACATCATGAGGACGCTGCTGCTGGAGCTGATGGACGAACACGTTCAGAATAAAAACCCCAAACTGATGCTCAGGAGGTGAGAACGTTTCACAGACGTGTCCATGTTTCCCTTCTGTTTATGCCTGCAGCCGTTCCTTAAATATTTCATGAGCACCTTTTTCGACTTTAGGGCTTTATTTTTCTTTTACATTTTGATTCCATATAAAATCTTTAAAAATAAGTCTGAGCTGTTTTGTGTGGCCTTGTAAATTGATAATTGTGACTGCAGAAGGAGTTTGTGTTCCGTCGTCCTGGCTCAGGCAATAGAGAGGTAATCAGCAGCGCGGCTTGTTCGGCAGCTGCCTCGCCTCCCGCTGTGAACCCTGACAGCACTGTGATTGTACAGACTGTGTCTGGGAATGCCAAAACCCTTTTTATAAGTTTGAAGTGATAGAAAAATGATTTCTCCCGGCGTTCTCGTGGATCTCATCTTTTTTTTATTGTCTCCTGTGTGCATGCAGGTCAGAGACGGTGGTGGAGAGGATGCTTTGTAACTGGATGTCCATCTGCTTGTACCAGTTCCTCAGGGTAACACAGATTCACTCACTGCTTCTGTTCTTTGATCTCTCCTCCTTCTGCTTTCATTCAATTCTTTCCTATAACAACCTTTCTTAGGTGTTGAACATTTCGCAGTAGATTGTGTCACGATTTCTGATCCAGCCTTTTATCGTCCCTTTCAGTAAAACTTTTCTCTTTGATGCTGCCATTGGCTGATTCTTCATTTGTGTAATGAGTTTTTACAACATGTACCAAGAAATTGTCCAAAGTGTAAAAATTGAGGAAATAAGTAGGACTGAAACGATTAATCGATTATTTAAATAATCATCAGCTAATTTAGTAATAGATTAATCGTTAACTAGTTTATGGAGACTGTTGATGATGCCTTAAGCCAACAGAGCGACCCACTTAGAGCAGGAATTATATCAACATTGTAAAAAAATAAACATTTAGCTTTTCAGTTGGTGAAGATTCTCAGTCATCCAGGTGAAAAAAAAACAATCCACTGGACTTTGTTTCCAAGTTTGAAGACGTTTCTCTTCCATCCAGGAAGATTTTTCAATTCAAAATGTCAGAAATAGCGTTTAGTTCCAGGTTTTATCCGGCAGCCCAACAAAGCCTGGTTTTAGTTTAGAAAACATGCCCCTTTACAGGGGAACAGAAGACCTCCCCTATTCAACCAGGCCAACAACTCCCTCTAACGACCCCCCTTTCAGA
>NW_015150751.1:443947-445744 GCF_000732505.1 Cyprinodon variegatus
AATCAAGCAGTTGGTGGCGGTAATGCACCAACAGTTGTTTGCCAACTGCCATAAAACACAAGAAGAAGAAGACGAAGAAGGAGGGAATCAAGCAAATCAAAATGGCGGTGCCTGTCACATTCAGAAAGTTATGCTTGATTATTATCGCTGTACTTCAGTGTCATAATTTAAAATTTTGCGTGGGGAAGATTTCGATTGTTGTTTATAGATGTTCTTCTTCTTCCGTTTTGTGTTGGTTGGCAAGCAACTTTCGGAGGGGCATTACCGCCACCTACTGGAATGGAGTGTGAATCGCGATGTGCAGCCAGACGGAGATGATGCGTTCTGTTCATGCGCTCTTGTTATCAGAGAACCGAGCCGAGCCCACCTCTGGAACTGGTCTGCAGCTAGCTCGGTCTGGTTGTGTCTAGCTCGGTCCGGTTGTGTCTAGCTCGGTCCGGGTGCGTCTAGCTCGATCCGGTTGTGTCTAGCTCTGTCCGGGTGCGTCTAGCTCGATCCGATTGTGTCTAGCTCGGTTCGGTTGTGTCTAGCTCGGTCCGGGTGCGTCTAGCTCGGTCCGGTTGTGTCTAGCTCGGTCCGGGTGCGTCTAGCTCGATCCGGTTGTGTCTAGCTCTGTCCGGTTGTGTCTAGCTCTGTCCGGTTGTGTCTAGCTCTGTCCGGTTGTGTCTAGCTCTGTCCGGTTGTGTCTAGCTCGGTCCGGGTGCGTCTAGCTCTGTCCGATTGTGTCTAGCTCGGTCCGGTTGTGTCTAGCTCGGTCCGGTTGCGTCTAGCTCGGTCCGGTTGTGTCTAGCTCAGTTCGGTTCAGTTTGCTTTCCATTTACACACCATAAGTTATCTCAGTTACTGGGCTCGGACCGGTCTCGGCACGGTTTTTCAAGGCTAGTGTAAATGGGGTAAAAAACCAGGCTTTGTCGGGCTACTGGATAAACTGGAACTCAACGTTATTTCTGACGTTTTGAATTTAAAAAATCTTCCTGGATGGGAAGAGAAACGTCTTCAAACTTGAAAAATTAATTCCAGTGAAATGTTTTTTTTATTTTTTGGGGGAATTTTGCTTTTTAAGTGGAAAAGTTTTAGTTTCACTTGGTTTAATTTCATAAAAGAATCTTTCTTGAGGAGCCTTTTACTATCAAATTATTAATTAAATGAATCAATTATTCAAAAAAATATTAACAGATTAATTGATTTGCAAAATAATAGTTGCAGCTCTAGAAATAAGAGATGCACCAATGAAATATGGTATCTCACAGCTAAAAGATGGCAGATTAATGCATGTTCACTGGAAATACTGACTGATTAGAGCTGCTTAATCTAGATATGTTACTATATTTGAGATGCAGTTTGAAGCAGGTGTATGTTTGGGTTCCCTGGTTTAGGACACTGCTGGAGAACCTTTATACAAACTGTTCAAGGCCTTGAAGCACCAGGTGGAGAAGGGCCCGGTGGACGCCAGGCTGAAGAAAGCCAAGTACACGCTGAACGACACGGGGCTGCTGGGAGACGATGTGGAGTACTCAGTGCTGGTTAGTTCACACTTAGAAACACTGAGATTCCTCCTTTTAGTCAATAGAACCAAACGTCTTACTGCGTGAAATCAATTCTCAGGTTAATTCAGTTAGCTGCAGTCTGGACAGACACCAGAGGAGGCGCTGCGGCTGGCGTCCTCTAACAGGACAGAGCAGCTTTTAATTTGCCCAGCTCGTTCTGTGTGTGTGTGTGTGTGTGTGTGTGTGTGTGTGTGTGTGTGTGTGTGTGTGTGTGTGTGTGTGTGTGTGTGTGTGTGTGTGTGTGTGTGTG
>NW_015150751.1:447945-449909 GCF_000732505.1 Cyprinodon variegatus
GTTATAGAGTATAATTAACCCATGAATTCCTCGTCTGTCCACAGAGTGGCGTCCCGGCTCCACGGGTCAGATCCTGTCTGATCTGGACCTCACGTCCCAGAAGGAGGGCCGCTGGAAGAGACTGAACACGCTGGCTCATTATAACGTGAGTTCTGGACCCCGGTCTGAATCAGCTGCAGGTCGTCTCCAATGAGTCCGTCACAGCAGAGCGCAGCGCTCCTCCTCCTCCTCCTCCTCCTCCTCCACCTCCTCCTCCTGGATCTGCACTCCTCCTGTTTAAATGGGACTCAGTCAGCCTCTCCTCACCCAGCTGGAGAGGTTTAACTTTCCAATATTACAAATTAACCTCAGTGGGACTCCACCTCTGCAGCAGAATGTTTAGATTGGATGGAAAATTAATCTTTTAATGAGAAAACGAAGAAGGATTCTGCAGAAGAAAAGCTGAACATGAATCTTTGTTTTTCTTTAAACATGGCTGATCCACTGCTTCCTATCGGTCTCCTTCTATTTTCCATTTTACGTTCTTCAAAGGCGAGCAGAAACGTTCCCATTCAGGAGAATTTAATGCAGTTGAAATCTGTAGCTGCAGCTAAAAAGCAGATTTTAGTAGCAGTCCAGCCAATCTGTGGTTCTTCTTCCATCTTCTTTCAGCTCCTTTAGCGTCACAAAGAGAAACAACCTGCTGCTCTCTGAACAGATTTGATTAGGAATCCAATTCACAGGTTGAATTATTTAGTTTGGATTCAGATGAAAATCCACTATAACTTCCTGCTTCTTACTTTAAACTGCCTGCAGGTGTTTTTTTATCATTCAATTCACAAATAGTTTCCTTCAAAGTTGGATGGATCCACCTCAGCTTGCTGCTCCGACATCCTTCTGTCCACAGAACAAATATTTCTGCTGATAAACAATCCCTCCATCTTCCCGTCTGTTTGCTTCCAGGCTTGAACCTGCGTCGGCCTCGTGCGTCGCCCCTCGTGCGTCGCCCCTCGTGCGTCGCCCCTCGTGCGTCGGCCTCCTCCTCTCTGTTTGTTTGGGGTTTCTGTCTCCAGCTCATCTCCTTGTTTATGGCAGCCGCAGAGATTCATGATCCTGCTGCTCGATCCTAATGCTTTTAATCAGCTTTGTTTCCCCAGTTTTCAGCAGAGACCTTTACTTTTGCACCAAAACAAGCTAAAGATGAAGAGCAGGAAAATGTCGAGCCACTCGAGACTCGTCTGCACGCTGCAGCAAAACCAACAGAAACTAAATCACTCCTGCTGTCCAGACTCTCCTGACATTTAAGGAGAATAATTAATTCACAGGCTGGTTTTTCCTGTAATAACTGTGTAGCTTAGTTACTGAGAAAAAGCTGTTTTCTTTCTGTGTGAACCGCAGGTCCGGGACAACGCCACCTTGGTTCTGTCCAGAGTTCTGCACACGCAGTCGTTCCACCAACACCAGGACAGCCATGATGAGAGTATGTCTTCACATTTTAAGCTTAAATTATATGACTGAATATCTGGATAAAAAGTTGCTTTTTCTGAGGGAAAATAAATAATTATAGGAATTCTGTTTTTTTTTTTTGTTAAAAAAAAAGAGATATTTATTAAACCTGCATCTGCAGCTTTTGTTTATCCACTGATCAACCATGTGACAACAAAACTTTAATTATCTTTAAAAAAACAAACATTTTAGTTTCTTTCTCAGCTTTCTTTATTTCACACTGAACCTTAATGGACCTTTCTAAGGAGTAATTCCCTTTTTATTTTATATATATATATATATATATTTAGCTTGATATCCCAGAATATAGAACAATATGCATAAAATCTACCAGCGTTGTTTATAAAGATCATTTTTAGAGTTTATTTCCTCAGTTTGTCCTTTCTAATCCTGCTGGGACCAAAGTTCTGTGCTTCAGGATCAAACATTCAAACAGGAGGATTCAATAAATCATTATTAGGCAAGGCAAGGCAAGGCAA
>NW_015150751.1:450414-452439 GCF_000732505.1 Cyprinodon variegatus
GGCAGCAGCGTTCTGGATCAGCTGCAGCTGTCTGATCCACTTTTTAGGCAGAGTATTAGCAGGAGTAACTTTAAGTTGGCTATTTGTTAAAACATAAATCCAAGAATATGAGGAATAGAATTAGTTGTGGTATTTGTCGAGTCCACCTGTAGAATCATAGAGTAGATAGAAGAAAGTCCAGCGTCTCTCAGCCCAACCGTCCCCAGACTGTTTACTTATTTAAAGGTATTTGGTTTGTTTGCTCTGCTAAGGTTCTGCTGTTTTATTAATTCATCATGTTTGCAGCCTTAAAATATCCAGTGTTTTTGCTGCTGAAGATTCTCAGTCATCCAGATCAGAGTCATTCCAAAAAAGTGGACTTTGTTTCCAAGTTTGAAGACGTTTCGCTTCCCATCAAGGAAAGTTTTTGCTATCATCGTAATCCCAACCCCTTTACAGGGGACCAGAGGACCTCCCCTATGCAGCCAGGCCAACAATTCCCCCTAACGACCCCCCTTTAAGAGACATAGACAGGTATGGGGCATTGCAGGCTAATAAAAGAAGCCAAATGACCCCCATTCCAAAGGGCCGGATCAATTCGTCTGTTTCAATTTGCATATTTTTAAAGGCGTTGTTGGGCTCCTGTATTAATCCTAAAACTCAACACTATTTTTGACATTTTGAATTGAAAAATCTTCCCTGATGGGAACAGAAATGTCTCCAAACTTGGAAAATAAATTCTAGTGGATTATTTTTTAACTTTTTTGGAATCCAGGGTTTTTATAATAATCAGCATCTTTTAAATTTTCTCTATTTATCTGCAGCAGATTGTCTTTTTTTATTTATCTGATGTTATTTTCCAGCTAATGGGATTTATAGAAAATACAAAACAGAGTATATGAATAGAATAAAATAATAATTTAGTTTTAAGTCTAATTTAGGCTTGTTTGATTGATAGAAAATAAAAGATCAGAATCAAACATCTAAAACATTTAGAGGGGGATGTTTAACCATCAGAGCCGCAGCTAATGGCCTGTTTCTCAGTTTAAAGCTCTGGTTAATATTAAAAACGATGGTTTCCTCTCTTGGTGCAGAAAACGCGCTGCTGGAGGACGACAACACCTTCCACCTGGTGAGGCCCACGGATGAAATCGACGAGGTGAAGTCGAAGAGAGGCAGCATGAAGGACAAGGCCATGACCAAAGCCATCACAGAGATCTACCTGACCCGGCTGCTCTCTGTCAAGGTTCCCACCGCCTGATTTAAACTGGTTTCACTGGTTCCACCTCTGGTTCTGACTGATGCAGGTGTACCTCATGTCGGTTGTTTTCTCCTTCTGTGTAACAGGGCACCCTGCAGCAGTTTGTGGACGATTTCTTCCGCAGCGTTCTGTGCACCAGCTCTGCCGTCCCTCCGGCCGTCAAATACTTCTTTGACTTTCTGGACGAACAGGCGGAGAGACACGACAACGTGGACGAGGAGACGCTGCACATCTGGAAGACCAACAGGTCCCATTCTATGATTAAAACCTTCCCTCTAAGTGTTAGATTTGCACAGCTCTCTTTCTCTTCAGTGTTCTGTAGCTCAGTGGAATCCTAACATCTTAAACAGGAAGGAAAAATTAGAAACCAACAACGCCTCAGCATTTATCCCCAAACATTTATTCTGTTTCTGTCATCTTTGGTTTTCTGATTTCTAAAGATGCGTAAGAGTCCAAACACCGCGGCTCTGTCTCCATGCTAAGCATTCCTCACATCAACAAGCAGCAGAAATAAAATCAAACATTCTTAACGATCCAGCCTCCTTCACATAATTCAGACATGAATAAATAAAAAAAAAAGACTATAAAAAAGGAGACAAACAAAATCCTTAAATAAGGCTCACTTCCTCTGGCTGCAAAGCTTCACATTTAAACCAACTGTTTGCGTAGCTTTGAGCAGAACTGCATGATCCTAAAGGTTGATTTATGCTCAGGAACCATGTCGTCTGCGTGTGTCGCAGTTAACGCAAATATGCCCCGCCCCTTTCGGCAGACAATCTGCTGCT
>NW_015150751.1:454660-457471 GCF_000732505.1 Cyprinodon variegatus
AAAGTTTTCTATCTAAGGAAAACCAGCTGATTGCATCGACTCATTGACTCTTCAGCAATGGGTGGATTATACTTCTGCAGCTGCACACATCAAATGTCGCCAACCAGTTTTTCTGGTGTGATTCTGCAACGTCGGTCTGGAATTTCTAGGGATGCAGCAGTTTCCCGCCAAAGAGCGAGGGGGAACCTATTGGAGAACTTGGGAGAATTTCGGCGGATTGTCACAGAACTTCGCCGGCTGGAGTGTTTATTTTCCAAAACATGTCTGAGGCATCGTACAACTGGTTGTACTTCCAAACCTTTCGTCGTAGTTATCCATTGCTGTTATTACTCCTCGGGTTTTAAAAATGGCGCGCCCCAGCATCGCATCGAGAAGGACGACCACACAGTCAGCCGGAAAGGCATACCAGGAACCAACAACAGCTGCTTTTAGTCTGCAAACTTCCGCTTGAGGTCTGGCGGGTTTGCGACCGTATGACATGTAATCAGGATTTTTTTTATGTTTGCAACGACGGCTGCAGAACCTCTGCGCGGGGGGCGTGGTCACGCACAGATTCAGATTTGACGTTTGCAGAGGCTATGCGTCAGAAGCATAAATTGGCCTTAAGCATGCTTGTAGCGACAGTGGAGAGGAATTGTGCAGATGACATTTTTTGGTGCAGTATCGGCCGATACCATTTGTTTGAAATTTATGTGTGTATAAATGACGAACTGCATTCTACTGTGATGTAAAATAATTTCCATCATGGCTTCAAGCTGCTGCCTACCTTTGTGAAGCAGGAAAAATGCTTTTTATTGCCTACCTGGAATGGGTGACAATAGTTAAAGAAACTTTTGGCTCTCAAAATGGTATCAGTGCCCTATTGGTTGGTACTCGCCGATACCGATACCACCTTTTTTAGTGCAGGATCGGGGCCCCGCTCCATACTGGTATCGGTGCAACACTACTTTCACCAGACTCGCAGTGAGCGGCCGTCTGCTGAGGACGACTGGGGTTCAAGGAGATTGAATCAGAGATTTCTACTGGGAACTCTGGTTATAAAACAGCAACAGTTATTAAAGCTATAAATATGGAAAAAGCTCTAAATGCCCATAAAGTATAGTAGAGGATCAGTGATGCTGTGGGCCCGTTTGTCTGCCATGATTACCTGCATCTCTGATCACAAACCAAAAGCCTTTAGAAAACTTGTCCCTCAGATAGAACCGATGACCGGCCGGCCAACCCAGGAGACGTTAGAGACGACCGTCTGCTGGAAGCAAAGATGCAGAAGCTTTTTCTACCAGTGATTTTATTTCTTCTGCCATAAAATTTAAAAGTTTTTTAAAGAGGGAAGGCAATATATGTTCAGGGTTCTGAAAGTAAATGGTCTCCTAACAGAACTTTAAGGTGTTTATTTCTTCCTTTAACCCATTTGATTTATCATTAACGTACTTTAACACATCATACAGCGAGACTCCCTGACCAGACAGGTTGATATAAAGTCCTTCAGACATCATTTCAGGGTTGTTGAAAAGGGGAGTTTATTAAATTTTAAATGAAATGGATCCAGAAACTGTTCTCACCAGATATCTTTGGGTGTTTTGCTTCCCAGACGATTAAATTCATCAGATTTTTAGGCTGACTTCAGGCTAAATGACAGGAGTTAGCTTTGAGTGCATCACTCTCTCAGGATGAAACATCCTGATTTTAACTGATTCACCTGCTTGTCTTCAAAGCTGCTCTGAACCTCCACAGAGAAATAATTATCCTGCTTCACAGGCCCGGCCTCTGCGTGCGCGGCTCGTATCTCATCAGCTCAGCTAGAGAGTAATTACCTCCTGGTTGCTGCTGAACCAGGCAGCCGACCACATGAAAGCCTGGTTTAATTGGCAGGCTGTTATCTGGTCGGCTAGATGACGGAGGGATGCGTCTCTGTAACCTCGCTGCCTCCCAACTAACCTGATCTCAGTCACTGTGAGGACGTGTTAACAAGAGGGATAATGAAATATTCATCAGCGATGGTCTAAAACCGGACATGCATCCGATAATCCGCCCATCATTAATGACCTGTTTAGTCATAATTAACACTTAAAGGAAGGAGGATTAACACTCAGTTAATGAATGGAGGATGGGTTTTAGAAATAACCCAAATAGAAACATAGGAAAGGACCCAAAACATAAATTAGTATAATTTATTCCCATATCTCACCATCCTGACTGAGAGACTCGTTATTTGTTGGATTTTAACTTCCTTCCTGTTCTTGCAGCCTGCCTATGCGGTTCTGGGTGAACATCCTTAGAAACCCGCACTTTATCTTTGACGTCCACGCGACGGAGGTGGTGGACGCCTCGCTGCACGTCATCGGTCAGACCTTCATGGACGCCTGCACCAAGACGGAGCACAAACTCAGCAGGGTAAGTTCTCACCTTCAGGTAAAACGCCGTCGTTTAAAACAGGTGCTTCCTAAGATCCACATACGGTGGCAGCCATCAGGTGTTTGTCTTCAGACTGTTATCTTTAAGGTCTTTGATTCAATTGAAAAATTACAACAAATGATGTTTCTGTGAGGAAACTTCAATCTTTGAGTTAAGGAGCCATTTTTAAACTTGACAGATCAGTTGGACAAAGTTAAGAGCGAAATCTTTTTAAAACGGTCTCATAGTCGAGTAAAAACAAATAAAAAAACAACTTAAGAGTCTAAGTAAGGCCCTCAGGAAACCTGGGGGAGCTCATCAGAACAAAACGGCATTTTTGGAAGTAAAACGTGACGCGTCGTCCCCTTTGATTTTCAATTAATGGCCCATGTTCGTTAAAAACCGAAGGAGGCCAAT